>NC_060901.1:25537404-25742404 GCF_014805685.1 Silurus meridionalis
GAGGTGATGTAATGCTGGCTCCGTCTTCTGAGACACGGCCTTCATTCCATTCTCACAGACCTGCAGTACACTATACCACTATACACAAACATACAACTACAGCACACACGTTTTCAAAGACCTTCAGTATATACACACACATCTATAGTGAACACACTCACAAAGTATAAACAATCATTCATCGAGAATCATTGAGTTCCCTTCAACTGGGGACCACTTGCTACAGCTGGATGATCTTCACATTAGCAGCCTAAAAACCTATGAAATTACTATGAAGGGGTGTTAAGAACCAGGAAGATGGATTTGGACTGAAGAACCAGGAAGAACTCAAGAACTGGCTTGGACTGTGGTCTTCTGCAATGAGTTAGGACTGCAAGCTTTATGAAGCTTTGCATTCGAATGTCCATCAGTAAATGGTTGATAACCTTAACAATGATGGAATTAAAAAGGATGGACATTCTGTGTCACCAAGATGAGGACGGCTTCCTCCGTTTCTGGTTTCCCTCAAGGTTTCTTCCTCATGAATTCTAAAGAAGTATGAGATTGAAGCCAATCGATTTGTATGCAAATTTTCACTAATGGACCTCCTCCAAAAGGCGCGCCACAGAAAGAAATAGATTACTAATAAACAAGCAAACTTTAACGGTAACAAGGAAAAAAAATCCCCCCAGATAGAATGAGGAAGAAACCTTGGGAGGAACCAGATTCAAAAGGGAACCCGTCCTCATCTGGGTGACAACCAAAAGTCCATTTGTTACAGTTCCGTTAATGTTGAAGAATAATAATTGCATCTCACGAGGTTTGAAAGCTGAGATCGATGATGTTTTGTGCAGGACTGTGGGAAAGCTGTTTCTTCCTGACGAGGACTTGGTGAGCATCTAAGCTTATGAGACTTAGCGTTATTAATCAGAATTTGGAGGTTGTGCAGTTTGAAATCTGGCAAACATCAAATCCAAAACCACAAAAGGCCATATAACAGATGGACTCGATCGTGTAGAAGTAAGTTAAGTAAGGGGTAGAATGTTCTAATCGAATGCAGCAAGGCAAAGTGTCCGTCGTCTCCCAATACCCAGTTACGCTGCTATAGAAGACAATGGCATGACCTGTAGTGATTTATTCCATTCAAATGCCCCCGAATTTTCTATTCAGGGAAAACCACTTTTATCCATTATTTAGGTAATGTCTTATCTTATAGCCACTGACTACTCCATCCATATGTGGTTCTTCCTCAAACTCATGACATTTTCTCTTCATCTGAACTAAGACAGCCAAACCTGTTTCAGCATGATAATCCCCCTTGTGCAGTACAAAGCCAGCTCCATGAAGATCTATTTTCCATGGTTTGGAGTGTAAGATCTCCTGCTATAGAGCTCCAACCCCTTTGGGATTAATTTCTTTATGCTGACTGCACCCCAGGCCTCACCTGACTTACATCAGTGACTGACTTTACTAACACCCTTGAGTCTGAATGAGGTCACGCGTCATTCTTACTTTCCGAACTGACTATGTTTCATAGTGTGTTGAGCTCACAGAGATAACATTCATAAGCTTGTTACTTTTGTTGCTACATGCACATATTATTTTTTTTTTATCAATTTAAAGTTTAAGTCATTGTGATTTCACTCTTTTACATCGTATCTCTGTTGGTTTCTTTTATTCAGCTCCATCTCACAGACGTTTTGGGACATCTCTGTCATTCTCTGCCGACAGTATTGTCAATTTGAACTCCTCGCCAATTTCATCTGACCTCCCTGCTGTTTATCATCAGAAAACACAAACTGTCCATGAAGACTATGACGACTCCCGCATTCCTGCAACAAACCGACCCTCTCCTCCTTATCCTTCATGTTGGTCTCCTACTGATTATTCTCCTACTTCTCCGGGTTCCATCACCTGATTATTATTATCCTCCCATATCTTCCCCAAAGTCTGATCCTGATTGCTCACCCATGTCTCCTGCAGCGGCTGAGACCCACAAGCTCTTTTTTCCCAATAAAAGTCTGCCTTGTACGTTGTTTTTGTTTCTCCTACACACTCATAACATCAGTCAGACCCCCTACTCTACTCTATTTATTATTATTTTAGTTATACTTATATAACTAATCGGTTACATGAGTTTGATTAACATACAGGCTAAATAGGTTTAGGTATGCGACTTTTATTGAATCTAATAGGTTCTATAGTAATTATTTGGTCAATTTGTTGGATTAATGTTAGTTTAATTAAAACACACGCTAGATAAGGTGGATTCGAATATTTTTCTCGACAGACCATCTTTTTTTTTTTTTTATCAGCGTTCACTTCAAAAAGCTTCATCTCTCATCGAATGAGAGTGCTTTAGTACCTATGGAACTTGTAAGCTTGCACATCTGGAAAGGCTCCATCAATGCTATAAGGTATATAATACAGGTTTTAGCACGACAAATGCTTCCAAACTCTAGAAAACGTCTTTTTCAGGGAAGGCCTTGGATATTTTAGCAAGACCGCATACTGCTTTGATTACAACAACGCGGCTTCGTAGTAGAAAAGTCTGACTGTTGAACTGGCCTGCCTGCAGTCCAGACCTTTTACCAATTTACAATTCATTTGGTGCATCATTAAATGAAAAATACAACGAAGAAGACCTAGGACTGTTAAGCAGGTAGAATCATGTTTGACACACAAATTGGGCAACATTCCTTAGGCAAATACTCTAGCTACTGGTCTTCTCAGTTCCCAGATGTACACTGACGTTTTGTACAAACGTTTTGAAGCCATCACACGGTACATTTCCTCACTTTAAACATTTTCTGTCTTCTATTGTGAATAGAATATGGGTTTATGATTATTTAGCAAATCGTTGCATAACGTATTTATATACTTTTTTTACACGGCCCAACATTCTTTCGTAGGGTTTGAGATTCCGCTTTCTGTCTGAACTGAATTGTGTACAAAAAGGGAAATGAAGAGCAGATCTCTCTAGAATGCGATTTTATTTTATTTATTTGTTTTTATTACCCTCCCTAAATTCATTCATACGTTTCTCTGAGCTGTCAAACTGTCAGACAAGGACAAGTTGTCTTTTAGAGCAGAGCCCCAGAGACGAAAAAGAGAGAAATAATGCAGCACACATGGAGCATGTGTGTGAGGAACACACGAGCCTGCTGTGAGTCATTTGTTCTCAGACAGCTCTTCTTCCACACAGGGAAAGAGCCAGTTCTCCCTGGATGTTCTTTGTAACATGACCCCTTCTTTCAGCCTCACACACATTATATCATGTACACTTTATGCAAGTTTGTGGGCATCTAAACATAGGATTTTGAACATCCCATTCGATATTTATTCTCCATTTTCTGGCATTATAATTTCCACAGATTTTGTGAAGATTTGGTGAAGATTTTGTGAAGATTTGGGCTCATTCAACCACAAGGGTGTTAATAAAGTCAAGTATTAATGTAATGTGAGGTGATGAAGCCAACTGGTGTTCCGATTCATCCGAAATAGAGTTGAAGCCCTATAGCAGGAGGTCGGTCACATCTTCCAACCCATGTGGCTATATCTTCGTGGAGCTGGCTTCTTCCTGCTGGAACATGTTTTGGATCTTCTGGTTAATGTGATGGGAAAATTCCACGATTTTGTTGCGAGGAAGAACCACATATGGCTGGAAAAGTTGGGTGCCCTAATACTTTTGGCCTACAGGCTTCAATTCCTACTAATGAGCTTGCAAGCTAATCAGACATTTCTTGTAGTTTCATTTGAAAATGAAGTGTTCAGAAATCCCTTTTTCCAGCTATTCATTCATAAATCGACGCAGGATTTGATAGCGAGACAACAATTTATCTCAGATCTAGAAATTGCCGTTTTTCTCTTCTTTTAAATCTGACAAAAGAAAAACAAGCAAAGAAACAAAACTTGCAGCTACAGAAAAGCCACTCTCTTTTTTCTCTTTCTATCTCTCTTTCCCTCTGTCTCTCCCTCCTTCTTTCTCAAGCTTCTCTCTCCCACCTTTCCCCCTCTCTCCTTCCCACCTTCTCTTTCCCTCTCTCTTCTCACTCTCTCACCCCCCGTCTCTTCCAGCTTATTTTTCTTGCTCTCTCCCCTTCTCTCTTTATCTTTGTCCCTCCACCTTTCTCTCTCTCTCTCACTCTCTCTCTCTCTCTCTCTCTCTCTCTCTCTCTCTTGTTCTCTCAAGACACAAATTTTGCTTCATTACCTTGAACATTTGTATTGTCACAGCTACCGTATAGAAGTAAGAAGCAAATTACTACAGAACTAAAGAGAAACAGAAACAAATATATTCACAACACACCACTCTTTCTCCCGCTCTTTCTTTTTCATCCCACTCTCATTTTTCGGATTCTCGAACTCTGCTCTTACAGGGCCACTGTGGTTTCTGTCCTCCAACGCCCCCGATTCGCTTCATTACAGACAGAATAATTGCATCCTGTATTGCACTTCCTCTCTTTTCTTTCTTTTTCTTTCTTTTTTTTTGTTGTTGTTTCTGCTTTTTTACCACAGCAGATCATGCAGAATTGACCGTTATCAGTGACACATTTTTATTTATTAAATGTGCAAGCTCATTCGTAGGGTTTGAACCAAAATGCATATACGAGCTGACCAAAAGTATTGGTACAAACTGTTACCACAAAGTGTTACCACGCAATTTTATTGGACATCTTTGGACGCAGGGCCAGGACATTTTCCCTTCACTTGACCTAAGACTCGAACCTAGTCCAGAATGAATAAAAAAAAACCCCATCTGATATCACCCAAATGAGGATGGGTTCCACTTTGGAGTCTGGTTCCTCTCAAGGATTCTTCCTCATAACATTTAAGAAACTTTTTCTTTGCCACAGTTGCCCCAGGTTGCTCATAAATACACATCATTCACCTTAATTCTTACATTCTTCAAAGCTGCTTTGAGACAATGTCCAATGTGGAAAAAAGAGCTATAGAAATAAACTTGACCATTGGGACAGCACCTTAGGCCTTTTCACCTTACCAACATCAGTACCTGGCTCTATCTATTAACACCCTTATCTCTGATTGAGCCCAAATCTCCACAAAAATTTCCATAAAGCTTTCCACAAATTATCCACGAAATTTACACAAAAATGTCCACACAAAATCTCAATAAAAATCTCAGTAAAAATCTCCACCAAATCTCCACACAAAATCTCCAAAAAAATCTCAATAAAAATCTCCACACAAAATCTCTAAAAATCTCCACACAAAATCTCAATAAAAATCTCAATAAATTCTCCACACCAAATCTCAATAAAATCTCCACACTAAATCTCAATAAAAATCTCAACAAAACAATCATAAAAATCAAATCTTCCCCAAAATCTACCTCAGATCTCCTCAGAAAAATCTCCACAACATCTAATGGAACATCTTCCCAGAAAAGTGGCGCTTATTATAACACCAAATGGGGATTCAGTATGGAACAGGATGTTCAAAGTGCACAATCAAAATGCTCAGATATCCACAAACTTTTGTCCACCTAGTGTAGCTTCATCCCATGTGCTTGGCATTTCTGTATCGTCGGTGTGCCAGAGGCAACAGGATGCAACAACAAAGTGCCTTCTTTTTTACTTAAAGGGTTTCCTTCCAAAACTAATCGTTCTAGTCCTCATCAGGGGTGAAGGAACAGGCAGGCGGTGAGAGCACGGGCAAATCCAACATCATATTCAATAATAAACAACAGGGCAGATGTTCAGAAAACATCAAACGCTCGGACACAACTAGGGACGAAAAAAATTGGCATGGGGGAGGCAAAACAAAAAAAAACTAAGCGTCAATTTACATACCGTGTCCTGATACTACATAATTATTCACATTCCTGAGGAACTATGGAACTAAAGAAAAACCTTAAAAAAAAAGAATCATAAGAGGGGAAGAAAGGAATGAAAGAAGAGAAGAAAGAAAAAAGAAGGAAGAAAAAGAGAGAAAGAAAATAGAAAACAGAGAAAGAAATTCTGCACATCATTTTTGAAAACCTTGTTAGTGATTATTTGATTTTCCTACATTGAGGCAAAAGTAACGATGGAAATCATGACCACCTTTAGAGGGCCAAACACTGAAAGACGCTACGTTTAGACAATAATTCAGACACCTGCATTTAATATTCTAAACCATTTTTACACCCCACCCTGGTCCATGTCTTGCCCTCGTGCTTCATCCCTGCCTGCTTTATTGTAGCTGAATTCTCAGCTTTAATGGAAATTCTGACAGTGGGAACGGTTTTTCAGCAGGAGGTGTCCGGTGTTTACACGCGAACAGCTGTAACATTTTCACAGCTGTATTGCAGATCGTTTCGCCCCCGAAGGATAATCTTCCCGTTTTGGGAATCTGATTTGTCATGCTCACTCCTCTTTTTTTTTCCTGAGAGACGCTGTGAAATGTAAAGAAGGACTGAGATCCAGGCTGTTATATGATCCACCATTAAGTATGTTGGCAGCAACCTGCACTGAACAACACACCAAAACACTCTCCTCAAACTGTTGAAGGCACACAAGGATGTTGTATACATAGGATGCAACCTGTTCCAGTTCCAGTTCCTGTTGACAATGCTCCTGTCCACAAAGCCAGCTCCTTGAACATGTGGAAGAAGCTCCGACCATATTGAACGGCTTTGGAACGATACTCCAGGCCTTCTCGCCTCACCTGCATCAGGATCTGACCCTTTGCGAACACCCTTGCGTCTGAATGAGCACGAATCCCCACATCTCCAAAAAAGATAAACAAATAAATAAATAAAAAAAATTCCCACAAAACCGCCACAAAAAAAAGAAAAACTCCACCAAAATCTCCTCAGAGTCTCCAACAAATATCTTCACAAAATCTAGCGGAACACCTAATTAGGACTAAATGTGCAGCGAGATGTCCAGTGCATCTCACACATGCAGTCAAGTTCAATTTTCGGAAAGCGCAATGGAAAACACATGCTAGCATTATCATGATAAACAATGCAACTCTGGGCAAAGTTCCACAGAAGAAAATCTACAAGTCACCTTCAAGCGTGAACGTAGCCGCACTCATTACTCGTTTAAGAGAAAAATGTTGCCTCTCGTCTGAATTGCGCCACGACCAGAGAATCCTGGATATATCTTGCAAGGGGAAAAATGATGATTATGATCATCATCACTGATTGCTAGTATCAGGTATGCAAGCATTTATGGCGAGATTAGAAATCTCACACGGCACATTTGCGTGTACGTCTGGATGACACGCTTCCTTCACAAGTCTTTTCAGACATATCGGATCCTCTGGCGCTCGCTCATACGTCGTCTTCGAAAAATCTAACTGAAACGGAACAAAGTCTCTCGCTGATTCAGCCATCTGGATTTCCTTATTAGACCTGTAGAAGAGCAAAGCGATGGTGCGACACCTGAGGAAGCCATTACACAAGCCATTCTTCATTAGTCACCCTCGGTCTGTCTCTTTTATCGTCTTTGGCAAGTCACACGTTTAGAAGAAATACTGCTGTAAAGGGGAAGTCCTGGATGACATCATGACCTGCAGGTCAGCTCATATCCTCCTTTATCTTCTTGCATTTCTAGGCCACATTCTCGCCGCGTTGGTCGGAAATTCAATTTCTTGAAGAGTCATCGGGTTGGAAAAATTGGACACCAATATTCAAAATGATCCACATGCTGGACGGTTAGTTTATGCAAAACGCAAGTTCTGCACCATTGTGAGTGGAAAACCTTGCTCCCAGAAACCTCATTACCCAACTTATTCCTCAACACAAAGACCATCTCAGGCCAAGTGTTCAAAAGAGCGGAAACAAACCTTCCTAATGCACTACGTCGAGTCTCCATCAAGTATCTCTCTCTTTCTGTATGAATAGGTTCATTCTTCATCTGCACAAACGTCTTTTTCTCCCTCGAGAAGGTTCTGCCTGTTTGAAAGCCTTGGATTAGCTTGTACAAGTGCACGCTAGGCAACTAAAATGTGCCCCCCTCATGTCTGGTTAATTAACATTAGAGCTGTTGAAAAACTATAGCTAGGCATGTGCTTAGTTCCCAGCTAGTCTAGCTAGTCCAGTGCTTGTCTAGCTTGTCCTGTGTGATACATCATTGGTAAGGTAAATAAACTACTTAAATATGCTTTCACTGTTATCATTAATGCATTTTCAGTGTCTAAAAAGCACAATGTCCCCTCATTGCCTCATTAAAAAGTGCGGAGTCAGGCAACAATATTAGCTTTGAATTATGCTAAGTTCATTATGGTGGAAGAAGGTCCTCAAAAATGATCATTCCTTACACACATAAGTTCCTTTTTGTAGACAGAATGCAATCCACAGACAACTAGTCAGCTAGTTACATTGTAGTAGCTTACCTACCACTGAACAGAACGTTTTATATATTAAACGATTTAAACTTTGACCATCGTTCTCAGCTAATTATGAAGCCATTCAATTACATGAGTGATTTGTCAGACTATGAACACACACTTGTTTGACACTTTCGACACAGCAGGTGGGGTGTGTAACGCAACTGCTATCTGGAAATCCTCACAGCTGCACTCAAACTCTCTGCGTTATGGCCGTATTAAACAGCGGGTATAAACAGAAACTGCATCAATCAGCACTCATGCAACACAAACACAGGCTACTTTTACTGACCGTTAAACAAACCTTGGCTGAGAAGAACTTCCAGGTTTATGCAGCCAGGCGTATGGTTTACGCATGAACTCTGCTGGCCCATGAGGTCCGAACACATGGAAGCGTATACATTACTGCCTGCTGACATGCTAACTTTAAACATGCATTCTACAAAGACTGATCCCTTAATCTTTTCAGCGAAATGCTTCGGAATAAACTATCCACGGTTTGAATGTACTTAGGGCAGAAAAGTAAATACACTTAACTCATGGTGGTGCAGGGGTAAAGAAACATTTTAATACTTGGAGTCAGAGACCCTGGGACGATCACTGAAAAAGCCTTTTATGAGTACGATAGTGGGATAGTGTGCGGAAATTTTGGCACCATTACCAGTTAGGACGTTGTGTCTCGTCTGCTCATTTCAAAGAAACGAGTTTAGCCTTGAAAAAAGAAGTTTCCAGGTGGTGTTTGCACAAGCTCACGCTGGTTCCAAACAGCTGCCCATCACCCAAGTTTGGCAACACCTTGTTCCAAATTTCCTGTTTCCCTGCTGTGTATGTATATATACATCGATCAGGCATAACATTATGACCACCTGACTAATATCGTGTTAGTCCCCCTTTTTGCTGCTAAAACAGTCCTAATGCGTCAAGCATTGACAACATTAACTTTTTCAGCAGTTTCAGTTACGGACCAGCCCTCGCTCCCTACTGGCATCAACGAGCTTTGCCGCCCGTGACCCTGTCACCGGTTTACCACTCTTCCTTCCTTAGAAAACTTTCGCTAGATATTGACCACTCCAGACCAGGAAACACCCCACCCAGTCGTCTAGCCATCACAATTTGGCCCTCTTCAAACTCGTTCAGATCCATACGCATTCCAATTTTTCTACTTCTGACTAATCAACTTGAGGACAACACTTTCACTTTCTGCCATATATATATATATATATATATATATATATATATATATATATATATATATATATATATATATATATATATATATATTCCACCCACTAACAGGTGCCATTATTAAGAGATAATCATTGTTTTGTTTTGGGGACAAAGTGAGAGGGGTCCGATTGAGATGGTTTGGACATGTGCAGTGGAGCAACATGGGGTATATAGGTAGGAAAATGATGAGGAGGGGGCTGCCAGGGAGGAGAAAAAGAGCAAGGCCAAGGAGGAGGTTTATGGATTATGTGAAACAAGACATGCAGGTAGTTGGTCTGAAAGAGGCAGATGTAGAGGACAGAGTAGTATGGCGACCCCTAATGGGAGCATCGGCAAGAAGAAGATTTACATGCCATTCATGATGTTATAGGGTCATAATGTTATGGTCGACGCGTATGGTCCACACCAAATGTCCCACCATATATGTCCCACCATATATGTCCCCTTTGTTTTGTTATATAAGAATAATCAAAAATATGAAGTGAAACAGCAAACCCTCTGTCCTCTGTCCTGGATTACAAAGCACTGACACTGGAAGCTCCTTACAGTAATTCTCCTCAAAGGAAATGTCACCATGGATAGAAAAAGAGAAACCCTGTATACAAACGGTTCCTTATTAATAGAAAGGTGTGCATTAATAGAAATCTGTTTATTAACTGAACACATTCTGACCAATCAGAATTGAGAATTCGACAGCACTGTGGTACGTTCGCTATTTTGTAATATATAATACACCGTTCCCCTGTTATTCCAATTCGTCACTGTGGACAGTCAACACTGAGCATTTTTTTTACAATCTGGAGCAGAACTCCCACCAATCAACCTTAAACCACACAGCTGGAATAATAAAACCTGAAGTGAAGTCTGAGGTCATTTGGACGCGTAGTTTGTGGAGCAGCTTTCGCTGGCTTCATTATTGCGGCTGAGATCAGCGTGTCAAAATATTGACCACAGGGTACAGCATGCTTTGGCCCAAAACTGCTATAATGAATTAGCTTCAGGTTCCGCCTTCAGTTTCTTTCTCCTCTCAGGAGGGTTTTGTTCTTGGCAGTAGGACATAGATGATACAGGGTTGGCCTAGCAACTCCAAACTGCACTGACCCAAACAAAAGGTCTACCATCTGGACAAATGTCACACTGGCATGTGATACAGTTAAGAAGAAATGAGTCAAAGTCTGAAATAGAAAGACAACGAGAAAACATTTAAACAAACTTTGGCTTTATTTCGAGTTCGGTCCCATGAATGAATTGTGAATTTAAAACTGATATTTAGACCAATCTCCAACAATTGTCCTTGTGTCCTCATGCACTCCTGGATGACAATTTGATGTAGACCCATGTGACCATAAATCGGATCATACATCATTGCATTAGCATCATTGTTGTTACATCTTTTTAAAAATGAACACTTCCCACTTTCTATGCTTGGTTTTTCCTAAAGGCAAGTGATTGGCATCTTGGTACAGAAGTTCAGCTTCAAGATCGAGGGTTTAAGGTTAGATTAGTTTTCTACCACCTAAGGTTCAATGCTACAACCTAATAAAAACCCTATATCCTACTCTGAATACTATTTTCTCACATGCATATTTATGATTCGTAGATGAGACCTGCATATGGAATAAAGCCCTTTGTTGCTAATTCTAAACACCCTTTCAGCACACTCAGTTCTGTTCATCTCAAATCGTTACTGTATGCAGTTGTAGTAGAGTTATGAGCCCAGTAATTTGGAGTCTGGTTTCTCTCAAGTCCGCCCTCCCCCTCCAAAGTCCACTAATCTCAGAAGTTTTCCTTACACCAACATCAACCTCTTGCTAATTAGTGATCTGGATTTTTGTAAATCTGCTTTGTGACGATGTCTATAGCACAAATAACATATAGTACTTTGTGTTTCCTTGACAAGCAAACAAAGTCTCAAGCACTTTGGAATTGACATCTTAATTAAAAAGTCAGAGTAGCATTTAAAATGGGCAGGATGTGGGATTCTGTTGCAGCGTCACACTAGACAATGTAGTCGCTTTGAGGCTGACCACACGCTGCTCTGAAATTGGCTATTGAGACTCCATACTTGCTTAAAAAGGGGCCCCGATTTGAAGAACGACAAGAGGCTTTGTGTTCGGCATGGAAAGACACCTGCTTGAGCATTTGCCTAAATTTGAAGAAATATCTATTCACCCAGATATGCAGATGCACTATTACTCCATTTCCCCCTACAGATATTACACTAAATCATGTCACTATGATTTCCCTAAACTGTCTGAAAACAGTTCAATAACAATTCATAAACTTCACATGACTCTGGATCATCCCGAGGCACAGTCCAAGAGACCTGGGAAAGCACTTTCTCACACAACCGAGGTATGGTGATGGTGTCGACATCTGCCTGTTGTTGTCTAGACAATAAAAATCCATTTTCTGGGCCAGTGACATTTCCGTTGGGGTCAGCTTGAAGGAAGCATTTCTCCCAAACTTCTTGCAAGAACCTGGTGTGCTGACTGAAAAAAGTCTTTATAGAAAAGAATGCTCGAATGTACCAAGTACTCGAATATTTCTTCATGCTGTGTTTTGATAGTAATGGAGGAATGCTATTTCATAGCTGGAATTCCCGAATGCGGCAGAGATGAATTCCCCTGAGGCTTTGGATGGACCATTGTGCTAAATTTAAAACAGTGAAAGCATTCACGGACTCAATAAATTGGCACGCTTTTTTTCCCTCCAATTACAACCGGCTGCCTCTGTCAGTCCCCTCCTGCTGAGAGCAGATGTAATCCTTGCTCTAGTAGTAGTAGTCTATGTCGAACTCAGGAATTTGACTTCTCTATTGAGTCTAGCTATTCGGCTGGAAAGAAAATGCAACTGAAGGCCACGTCAAGAAGAACAGGTTCCACTCTTGTGAGCCTCGAGTTTTTAAGAATGAGGTCCAACATGTTGAGCATCACTTTAAAACAAATTCTGGCTGATGGCGCGTATTTCTTAATGGCTACTTGGGTGGTTAAAATCCTATCTGTTCATTACATCAGGGACATAAAAGCCACAAGGGTCAGGACCAATTAGCAGTCAGGATGTTGATTACCGTGCTCTTTAGCTCTGTCTAAACGCAATGACTTCTGACTGTGCTTTTCATGGTGCAACTGGTCCAACTAAGCTCGCAAAAACAGCCTTGGGCTAATAAGGTCTGGACAATGGAGGCTTGATGGGGTGCAACACTCATTAGAGAGGCGGCATACAACAACCGGGAACACTGACCAAATGTTTAAGCTCAGGGTTCCTGCAGTGTTTCCGAGCAACCGCTGTTTGGAGAAGCACTCGAGACTAGCTTGGGGCCCTCGATTCAGATTCTTAACCCTGCTGAATGTGTGCTCAACAAAGTAAGACGTTGCTCCGGCAGATGTGAGGCTTGACTTTCTTAACTGTGAGCTTTGTGTGGAAGAGCCGCAGGACAAAAATAGCTGGTCGCCCAAGCGCAAGAATGGTTTCTAATCCCTGGCCATGAACACGTTAAGATGCATTTCATACACCTTGCTGAAAAGCCATTCAGATGGAGCAATAACATTTAAAGACTTTGGGTTGTGATCAAAATCTGGTATGCATGAATAATGGGTGGCGCTGAGAGCTGGCATCTCTTATCGGATTGTGGTGGTGTTGGCTCTTGAGAGAAAAACGAAAACCCTGCTTTACTTCATCAGTCTTACTGAAGCATGATCAAAGCCTTGCAAGTTCAAACTGTGGGTGTTCCGGGGTAACCAGCAGTTTACGGAGACGCTGTGATCCTACACAGTCTGCGAGGTCTCAAGTTGAAAAGCTGCATGAATTCACAGTGTTTGCCAAAACTTTCCCTTAAGTAAGCTTGAATATTGAGGTAAGGGTTTTTAAAAATAGTTTTCAAATAAATAGTTTGCACACTTAATAGTTTAAAACGTTTAACACTGATTGATTCGGTCCATTAACTTGGACAAATGGCCAATTTCCAAAGGATCTACAGGTTGATTCATTAACCGCAAAGGCTTCATTACTAGCTTCACAAAAAAAAAAAAAAAGCCCAGGTTCTTTTATAAGACCAAAACTTCAAACTCATGTATAATGCACATGTGCGTGTTTGGCGCAGTTTGAGAGAAAAGTATGAGTAATATATCCCTGGCATTAACGCTAATGGATCATAAACATCAGGCATCCAGTTAAAGTGTTGACAATACTTACTTTATGCTAAGGTTTAAACATAGAAATGTTTTCTTTCTAGTTTTCATTCCACTAACAATCTCGAGCTATAGTGTAGTTTTGTAGTCCATCTGGGTCCAGTTAAAGAGAACCTCTGAGGATTCTGTCAGTGGTGATCTTCAGGAACGTTGACAACATGCATATACTAATCAGAAATAACTCAACATTCTTTCCATTTTCGGATTTTAGCTCAACGAAAGACAAATGTGACAAATGCATGAGATGATAAAGCTGGTGCATATTCATTATAGGCCATAACTCAAAATGACAGCAGTTATAAAAACAACCTAAAATCAGGCCCTGGATATGGTTATGAATGTTGATCTCTTATTTGAGGTGCTAAAAATACAGTGCTAGGTCCAGTTTAAACTCTGAAACCGATTGCCTGTGACACCCTGTATGACCTCACGATAAATTGTTCATTCCGAGGATCGTTACTATAGAATAATGAAATTTTGCAGAAGTACAGATAAACATGGCCACTGCATGCAAACTGGGGGCTAATCATGGACAACCAACTGTCTAATCTAAAACGCTCGTGTTGATTTCTCCATTACAGCATCAGATGAATTTGTCCATTTCTTTTTTCAAAGCCACTGAGGTACTAATTCAGTTAGCCATCATTTCACAACTGAACTGCTGCATCTCAGTCCTGGCAGGTTTGCCTTTCTGCAACTTTCCACCACTGGAACTGATCCAGAATGCAGCTCCAAGACTCATTTTTATCCTCAGACTTCTCCCACACCACCCCTTTCCTATGCTCCCCTTCACTGGCTTCCTGTAGCTGCCCACATCAGACTTAAAACAAAGCTAAAAACTGACTACCTTACAGCACTTGTCACTCTAACGTCACCAAACTATCCCCGATCCTCTACCATGTCACCAAACTGCCCCCGATCATCTACCACATCACCACAATCAATACAAACAGCTACCACTTCACCAAATTCCTTTCCAAACCTCTACCACATAACCAAACCAATACCCCTTCAGTAATCTTCCTCCGATCCTCTACTTTGTCAGCACACTCCTTCTGATCCTCTACCATGTCACCACACTCCCTCTGATCCTCTACCATTTCTCCACACTCCCTCCAATCCTTTACCACTTCTTCAAACTCCCTCCGATCCTCTACCACTTCACCAAACTTCCTCTGATCCTTTACCATTTCTCCAAACTCCCTCCAATCACTCTACCAATTCACCACACTACCTCCAAATCTCTACCATTTCACCACACTCCCTCGGATCCTCTACCACTTCTCCACACTCCCACTGATCCTCTACCACTTCTCCATGCTCCATCCGATCCTCCACCATTTCATCACACTGCATCTGACCCTCTACCACTTTACCAAACTCCCTTCAACCATCTACCACTTCACCAAACTCCACTTCTCATCACTCTTCCGATACTTTACCATTTCACCACACTCCCTCCAATACTTTATCCCTGCTTGACTGGTCCCACCATCTCTGGGGGTCCAAGGAAGTTTCTAGAGTGACAATAGTCTGTGACCTCGTGACACAGGATCAGGATGTGTATTGACCAAGACTATATATGAAAAGTTAAATTGGAAGTTAAACTTAAAAAAAATAAAATAAAAAAAATTGTACTGACATTGAATCACTTCCTCCATTTACAGGAGAAAGAAAAAATTATTTCAACAGTGATCTGGAGGTACTTTAAATAGGTGAAAATCTAAGAACTAACAGTGAACCACAGATCAATCTTCCTTCTCTTTCATCCTAATTCAAATCCACCGGACCAAGTACCCTAATACGCTGCCTCAATGTGACTCTCAGATCCATGTTCAAGTGTAATTCTGGACTTCATGTTCATCCCTGAAACTGAACTGAGAATCCTGAGCAAGTTGTCATGACCGAGCGGGATGGCATGTTGTGTTTTCATCTCAACCGTAACCCAGTAATGAACCGTTTGCTCAGATGCTTTTGGCTCTGTAAATTTGTGTGAAGAACTTCATGTTCTTGATAGATGATCATGCCAAATCATTCCAAATCCCCCTCGCTCAGCCTCATTTCTCCAGCTAAGCCAAGATAAATTTTGCTCCTTTACTCATATACTTTCTCTTCTCCTGTGGATCAACAAACAAATGAAAAAAGTGTTGAACCCTATAACGGAACTGTAACACTAGCGCATGCAGATCAATGTGATGCTTTACTCAGCAAGGTCCAAATATATATATAAAAAAAGCGCTCACTCTTCCATGCCTTATTAATATCAATATCCTTCTACTTTAAAAAAAAAAGTCCGTAATAAATTTTGTTGATGTCCAGCCTATGAATTATGGCCTTTTTTCCGAACTGGTCCAAAGAGATTTTCCTGTCCGTCACGGAGCATTGAGCATCAAAAAGGCGTCAGATCTCCTGAGAGTGTGGAGAATGAGCTCTCGCACCAAACTGTCGAGAAAGCAGTGACAAATAACTTCTCTTTCAAAAAGTCAAAAACTCCTGTTCTCGAGATGGAGCGGGCAGCAGTCATCATGAAGCTTGATTGGACCGCAAAAAGGAAAGGCTATTGGGAGGTTTGTAGAAGTCGGGGCCATGAAATTTCCTTGATTTAGGTTCACGTCATACATTTTGGATAAAGACCTGATGTCAAATTTAGCATTTTCAAATAAATTCATATATATATATATATATATATATATATATATATATATATATATATATATATATATATAAATCAATTTTATATTGTAGTATTAATATAGTATGCATAAATACAAATCGTCAAAACTATTCGTAAACATTACTTAGCAAAAAATACGTGCAGGTCTGATATCAGCCAAAAGTGAATCTTAGGGGAAAAAAAACAAAAACAAAAAACGTGGGAACCCTGGAGAAGGCCATGCAGAACATTAATGAGGAAAGCATACAAAAACAGGATTAAATGTAGCCAATGGTTCAATTAAATGCATTTTTATTTTCGGAGCATTTCTAACAATGGACGTTGTCTCAAAGTAGCTTCACAGAAATAAAAGTTGATAAAAAGAACGTACAGGTTTGGTTCCTATGAGTTAGTTCTTTATAATTTTATCCCTAATGAGTGAACCAGTGGCGACGGTGGCAAGGACAAAACTCTGAGATGGCACGAGGAAGAAACCTTGAGACAAACCTGGGTGGTTCAGCTGGTTGGCACCATTTATTACAGTTCCATCGTTGTTGATTGGTGTTTAAATGCAGAACTGATCCTGCAACCTGTTGACTAATAACTTAATTACAGTCCAAATCCAACCTTGAGAGTTGCTCAGTAACTTTAAAGATCTTTAGCCAGTTGATGTGGAACCATTCCCAGCTGCAAAGAGTGGTCTCTAATTGAAAGAAACTCCAACCAGAGGTAGAGAGACCCTTTTTCAGGATTTAAACTGTCATACAGCCAGATGTGTGTTACAGTAATCAATGTGTGAGGAAAAAAAAAAGCATAGGTTCTATAGGGGTTGATGAGTGTGTGTGGTGGGGGTAATATATTACACACAGGAACACGGCTTGGCTTTTAAAGCAACGTAGTACCTTGTTTTGACATTTGAAATGTTTTGCAACTTACTGATCCCCCCCTGAAAAAAAAAAGGAAAAGAAAGAGCTGTATGAATGCATTGATTGGTTGGCATCCTGCCTGAGGTGGGGACGTACTGTGAAAAGCTCCACATGGAACAAGGCCTGGTTAAATAACCATGACGCTGAACTTAAAAGAGAAAAATAACCCCTGAACAAGAACACAGCTCTGGTGTATGTGTGTGTGTGTGCGCACTTTAAAATCAAACCCAACTGTGAAATAGTTAATAGGACCCAGATCTCAAGTAACCAGCCATGTCTTGATTGTGATTCATACCAGCCACTTGGATGCTCTCGTGACGGCGATTTTCACAAAAACAGCCTTAATGCGCTTCATTAATGCAACATAAACTGATGGAAAATGTTAAACTGGAGTGTGCGGCTCCGTTTCCTTGCTTTGTTTTACACTCAGAAACGAAGTTTTGATGTTGGATTTAAAAACAATCCTGAACAAGTGGCATTTAGCACAACTTCCGCTAGGACGAAGCGAGTGGAATTAGCTGACTGTGTTTTAGAGCCTCGAGGACAAAAGAGTTGTGCTGGACATCGTGGCTTCTCGCTGTTTCTCCAACAGCCCATCAAAAAAAAAAAATCCTGCCAAATGAGTCCACTACTTTCCCTAATAAAAAGTGGACAGTCACAGTTGCTATGTCTTCCCTGTGCACACGGCCCGGTTTATAAAGTCGAGTGTCCCAGAGCTCGTAAAAAAATAACAATCTGATCTGCTTTCAAGCCTGGCTTTGACTTAATCCAGATCTCACTCGGCAGGAATTTCGATTTCTAATGCAGGCACCAGCTCATGATGTCACCGGCGTGCGTTATGCTAATTACTATGCGATTTGTGCTTAGCGTCAATTGAGGGGGCATTTCAGCTCTGTTTATTTGATCAAAACAAATCTTTCCTTCCCGGTTCTTCAGCTGTTTCTCATTTTGTAATTTTTGACATGAGAGACGTCGGGTACGGGGAACGGTTTTAAGTTGGCAGGGTTAGAATGCAGAGAAAAAACTGTTCAACAGCCAATTGGCACATAGATGAAAGATGCTTTTCAGGTCCATTGATGCTAATAAGAGAAGTAGTATCCGGGTTTTACAGGTACGTTGTTGCAAGTATCACTGAATAGTAAACAAGGATGGAACTGTAATGAATGGACGTTCGGTGCCAACCAGATGAGGTTTCTTCATCATGAAGTCTCTGGGAGTTTTTCTTTACCACAATCAACACTGGTTTGCTCATTAGGAATTCAATTCTAAGGAAGAAATTTATATTCACTAAACTAATACAGTAAAACCCCGTTGTACGAGCAACCTATAGTACGAGCAAACGGAGATATGAGCGACCCTGCTCGCAAAATTTTACCCTATTTCACGAGCAAATTTCGAAGGCACAAGCAAACCCACGCTGCCGGTTTCGCGTTTTCGGTGGAGGGTTGCATCAGTCGCTTAGTTGATGACGTATCACTCGGTTGCTCTCATTGTTCAGTGCAGCAAAAACATAACTTTTTTTAGTTTTATATTTTTATTTCACTAGAAACCTTGAAAAATGTCCCCCAAGAAAATCAGTGATGGTGTTGTGAAAACGAAAGTAGAATTACCATGGAAACCGAGGAGGTTATGAGCGTGGTGTGCGTCTCACACTCGCAATCAACCACTACCACATGAGTAAGTGTTTTATTATGTTTACATTACAGTAATTTGTGGTGTATTTGTTTGTTAAAATAGGCTACAAATACTTTTTAGGTGCAGAAATAAGCGATCGAATGAGATCTCGGAACGGATTAAATCGCTTTTACATTCATTCTTATGGGGAAAATCAGTTCGAACGTACGAGCAAATGGACACACGAGCAATTTTCAAGAACGAAATATGCTTGTACAGGGTTTTACTGTACGTTCTTTTACAAACTTTATTTCTGTGAAGCTACTTTGAGACAATCCTATTTCTGCATCCTTTTTACGTCGCTGTGAAGTTACGACTTCACAAAGGACTTCAAAGTTCCTCTTTATCTCTGTAAACCTGCTTTGGGACAACGTCCATTGTTAAAAACACACTCTACAAATAAAACTGAATTGAATTGTAGAACAATAAAGTATTGTTTAGATTTCTTGGTTTGCCGTAGCGTGGTATGGCGATATGGAACCTATGTGGAACAACAACAGTTAGAGCAAATGCAAAAATCCAATTTTTCCTGAAGAAAAATAGAGGAAAGTATGCATAGAGTCAGTTGCACACTTCAATTTTGGCCACGATTTGGTCATCAGAGTCCAATTTTAAAAATCCAATATTCGGCTAAACTCTGTAGTCTTTCATTGCTGGTTTGTTCACCGACAGCTGATTGATGGCGTCGCAATAGTGATTTTTCTTTTTTCCTCCAATGGAATTTCTGGCAGTGTCCGAACATTTCAGCCACTTTCCTGTAGTGTGACTTCTATAAAAAACAATAGGAGTGGATTGTCGACGTATGACTTAGGACGAGTCGTTTTCTTGCGGTTTTTGACTGTTGTACAGTCTGACATTATGAACTCTGAGATCCTACGGTGTACAAGCCCACAATCGGACAAGCAACAATTGCCTAAAAGGACTATTCAAATAAATTGCAGTGTGCACCCGGGCATTATCTCTTTCAGGGTTACTTTAGCTTAGCCTAGACAATAGATAAGACTGGACTTCCTGAGCCATGCTATAACAAACCCATAAAAAAAAGGGGTGGGAATTTTCATACTACATACATGCGAATCCAACATAAAGTTAAAAGACTGTTGTCTTTACAAGAAGAGAGCTTTTCGACTTCTGTCCTATATATAGGTGTATAGGGAGTATAGGTGGTGTGTACTTCAATGTACAATGTGTGTGCGGACAGATGCAGCACATCTGGCCGGCGGAATGACTCAGCTTTAATTCGATGTCAAGTCTAAAAAAAGAGTATTGATGCCTGCTCTGTATCTGAGCTGTATTTAGTTTGTTATTTTTGTTATTTTTAAAGAACTGTTTTCAACTTTTGCTCTTTTGGTATTCAAGACCTGATGCATTTCTTTTTTGTTTGCATGCAGGGCACAAACACTGTCAAAACGAAAAAATCAAAAGAGAGAAGAAAATGTGGGCTACATTTTAGGAATAGATTTGTAGACGCCAAATTTTCCGTTTTGTCCCGTCAATGTCTGCTATGTAAATAAAAATACATTTTAGGAATAGATTTGTAGACGCCAAATTTTCCGTTTTGTCCCGTCAATGTCTGCTATGTAAATAAAAATGAATTGACTTGCTGAGAGAACTCCCCGTTACTGCTGCTAAATCCCAAGCGATAACAGGAACTTATTTCATTTCAGAGACATTATGCAACAATAAAAGGATAAAAAGTATGATGAATGGATGTTTACTGCCACCCAGATGAGGATAGATCAGGGTGGGTTCCCTTTTTGGGTCTGGTTCCTTTGAAGATTTCTTCCTTGTACCATTTCAGGGAGATTTTTTTGCTGAACAAAACCCGTTAATGCTGCTGTAACCCAAGCGATAACAGGAACTCATTCCAAGGGCATTATGCGAAAATAAATCAGATTTTGAAAACAAATATGTATATGATTGTAAAACAAACAGAAAAACAAAAAACCAAGAAATTCTCTACAGGTACATCGACCCTGCTTCATAACACCACTCTACTCTTGATACTTTTTCTAGAACACGTCACTGCTTTTTAAATGCAAAACCACTCCTTCGCTCTTGATAAACGGCTCGGTATTGCACGCCGGTTGGATACAAGATCTTAAATTTGAGCGGGACGAGGTTTACCTGCGATGCAGAGGCCCAGTATACTTAGCAGGACCAGGATGTAGAGGGAAACGATGGCGTATTTGATGGAGGACAGGGAGTCCAAGTGGCCGCAGCAGCTGTCCGTTTTCCTCCGGCGCTTTCCAGAACTCGCTACATGAGACAATGGTGTCATATGTTAAAGAAGATGATCAAAAATTATCAGCTGTTGTAGTGCAATAATCAACAATAACTCCCTTGGAGTTATTAAATTATTTAAATATAAACTGGCATTCAGTATATTATCGAGCAGGAGTCTTCAACCTTTTGAAGACACTACAGACCTTTCACACTTCAAAATCCATGAAATCCTGCTTGGTGTTTACCACCAGGCATCCGAAGGACTCAGGCTGTGTTGGCAAACACCAAGCAGGCTTCCACCAGTTTTGGACCGAGGAGAGGATTCCGTCTAGCCCCTTGTCTGAAGGGCTGCAGCGATGGTTGAGAGTGACAATTGGGTTCTTGGTCACCTCTTTTATTAATGCCCTTCTCCTCTGATTGTTCAGGTTGGCTAGGTTACCAGCTCTTGGAAGAGTCCTGGGTGTGTCACACCTTTTTCCATCTAGGAATTATCAAGGCCACTGTGCTCTTGGGAATCTTCAGTGCAGCAGAACTTTTTTGCAGACTTGCCCAGATCTGCAGGCACTTCCATCGACCTTGTTGCTTGGTTTCTGCCACGTTATAAATTGTCAGCTGTGAGGCCCTTCGATAGAGAGGTGTGTGTGCCTTTCCAAATCATCTCTATTAAATGCACTTCTTCCACAGGTAGACTCTAACCAAGGTGTAGAAACATCTCAGCAATGATCAAGAGAAATGGAAGGAACCTAAACTCATATTCAAGTGTTGTTGCAAATGGTTGCTTCTGGACATTATGGAGTATTGCATGTAGATAGCAGTAGATATTTAGTGTCCTCTGAAAATAACTCAATATACAGCCATTACTGTTTAAATAACCGGCAACAAAAATGAGTAGCAATATTGTTATGTTGCACTGCTTTAATCCTCCTTTGCATGGAATTTACCAGAGCTGCACAGGTTGTTGCTGGGATCCTCTTTCACTCCTCCGTAATGACATCACAGAGCTGCTGGATGTTAGACACATGGAGCTTCTCCACCTTCCCCATTAAGATCCCACAGGTGCTCAATAGGGTTCAGTTCTGGAGACATACCTGGCCACTCCATCACCTTCACCTTCCTCAGATAGGTAGTTCATTCATATATTCATGTCACTTGTATACATATTTGCATCAGTAAAAAAAAAACAAAGGAAAAATTATAAACAATTATTAGTAGCACTGCTATACGTTAATTATTTAGAAACTGAACAATCTTTAATACGTAGATCGATTTCCCGTCGCTAAACCGTTTCTCTTGCTACATAAAATATGATGTATCCCAACACTACGGAGACCAAGGCGTGTCCTGAGAGTCACATAGAATACAGATTAATATGGCAGAGGTAGAGCTGTAATTTTCTGCAGTTAGAGCAGGAAAAAAGGTCTGGTTTCATTCTGTCTTTTTTCTTCCCACTACAAAAGCCTGTTAGTAAGTGAATTGATGGCTTGCCAAAAAATGGGGTTGCAATGCATCAGTAGCTGCTTCATATGTATTTTTGATGTATCATATCGTTGGCTATGCATTCGGGTGTGGAACACATCGCACATCCCTTATACTGTACATATATACATAAACATCCATTCGATCCGTTATCTTGATTGTAATTATTTTATCTATCTATATTATTTATATCTATTCATTAATCATGAGCATGATTAAAACCACCTGTCGATATCGTTTGTGCTTGTGTTCACAGCTGATCGTCAGTTAGTTCCTCATCCCTCGTTCCTCCCTCACAGATGTCAAAACATTCGCCGGATCCAAGGGCAGCTCACACAGCTCCCCGTGACACACCCAGCTGTTCTGGTGTCGACACTTCAATCTAAAGGTTGTTTTATTACCCAGCATGCTCCGCAAGTCGCCTCGCATTGGGATCGGGTGTCATGTGACCCCTTGTTAGACATATCTTTTAGGGATGGTAATGTTTTCCTAATGAGACCAGGCAGCCAAGAGTACATAACATCAAAAATAATATACATTTTTTTTACTCGTACTCCGAACATAATTGTTTATCCGTACCATAGTCACAAAACAGCTTTCCTGCAACCTCCTGATGGCGAATCTCAGGAGAATAAAAGTCAGATTTGCTCCCCATCTCGCTATTACTCTGCGCTTACCTTCTTCACAGAGGTTGAGTTTGGACAGGTTCCGGCCGTCGTAGCCCTCCTCGTAAATCGAGGAATTGTCTCGCTCCTCATATGTACTCAGGTACATGGCCTTGTTCTCCATTCAGGACCTAAAGCAAAAGAACCACTGTCAAGAGTGTCAACCAGTGCAATCAGAACCATCCGCAGAAATGTTTTTTTATTTACCAAAAACACTGAGGAGCACATTTTGACCATTTAGTATCTTTACGTTAAATATTCATAGCTTTAACATGGGAAGAGTTGATGAGATTCTCCATCGCATACAGATAATTTCCATGTGAAATTAGTAGAACAATGGTGCAGTGAATAATATTAGAAATATGACTTCTAGCTTAAACTTGCATTTAAGGTAGAGCTGTTAAGGATCACTGATCAGAAGGTCATTGATTTGACACTTGCCATTACTGTGCCTTTGAATATGGTCTCATGGCTGGGAAATTTCTAAACTTATAGATATAGACTTACTTCCATCTGAAACCACCTTTAATCATTTAAAACCACCGGACAATTTCTGAACCAGTAATAGGAGCAACCCCAAACCACCATCTTAGCCATTCTGACAATCCCATTACCCATTCCAAACTAACAGATTACCCAGTCTGAACCGATGACCAATGACGTTAGCGTTTTATCCAATCATTTCCATTCTGAAATCCATTTAGGACCATCCACACCATTTTAAACCATATTCTTACAGTTCCTAACACATCTTACTCTTTCGAGACAAATATTATCCAGTAAGAAACCATCTCACCCAGCAGCTTTTTCCCTCTCCGAACCAATATGCTACATCTAACCAACCAAGTCCAAATTAATAGCCATTCACCTTTGCGACATTTGGCAGACGCCCTTTTCCAGAGTGACAGTAATACAGGGTCTTGCTCAAGGCTACTATTTCCAAACCATTCCAAACAACCATCTGAACCACCTGACCCATTGTCAGGTGGTGAAACCAAAACCAAACGTTTCTCGTTTAAGAAAAATCGCAATCACCTCACCCATTTCCAGTAGTGGACGAAGTACGCAAAATATGCAGTTCAAAGAAAGTAGAGCTACACTGTGTAAAACATTACTGCCTTTAAACTTTCCCTTGAGTAAAAGTGCAAAAGTATTTGCCTTCAAATGCACTTAAGTACTCAAAATAATATGATTTGCCACAAAACTCTTTGCTTATATCAACAGGGTTTATGTGAAAAGATTCGAATGCGACTCAGGGCATTAATCTATTGATAGAATGATGTTAATGGGTCAAACACTGATTGATATCTATTAAAAATACCATAACCTACAACAAAAACAATCACGCAAATAAGACCACGGGTGTTATGGCGCCCAGTCTTGTATATCACAAGAGGAATGCTAGTAACAGCGGTCTCACCGTACTATTATTACAGTTATCGTTGCAAAAGCATACGTTATTATTATTAGCCACAACCTGGCCTGAATGATTCCGATCGCACTCAGGGGGTGGTGCTGTGTCCTTTCACGAAATGAGAAACAGCCGTGATGTTAAACCATGCCCGATGTTTTCCATTACCTCGTCGACAGGTGCTTTGGATCGAGAGTCTGGACAAGAATCGCATGCTTTGGCTTTAAAAACATGACGTCTGGCAGGCAGAGTGCTCCAGGCTGACTTTAAATGCTCCAGTACAACAAGCACCAGTCAGCGGGATCCAGAAGACCGTGTGTGGTTTGAGGTTTTTTTTACTGGCTGACCTCATCTGGGTGACCTCGAAGTTCTCTCGGGTGTTTGTTTGTGTTGAGCAAAAGGACTAAACGTATTTATTTGCATCGGATTGATTGAAAACGTCAAATTTCCGTGACCCCACACAATTTTTAGGGTTTGCGCTACATTTAAGTGCATAAACTACATTATTCAGCTAGAAATAAAGAAATGGATGGATGAATGAATGGAATTTAATAGAGTACATGGATGTCTTTGATGAAACTGGGCTAAATGAATTAATAGATGAATAGGATTTTTAGAAAGATTTTATCTTTTTTTTCTTCCTCACTTTATTACTTTCTAATCAACAGCAACCTAAAAAATTTGAATTGTCCATCAGTTAGATCCTGATTTATTCATTGATTTTTCCATCTCGCTATTGTTGTCCACCAATCCACCTCTCTACAACATTAGTCTCCTGTTTCTTTCGGCAAAAAAATAAAATAAATAAAAAAATCCTTACAAATTCATCCGTGTCTAAAGGATTTCTCACGGACCAAGATCACTAAATTCCTCTTAAATATATATTTCCCTTAACAATAAGATTTTAAGGGCTGTTACATACAAGTTATGCATTGTATTCGGCATAAGAGCATGTTCTAGAGCATGTTCTAGAGTCATCGCAACATATACCAGAAACATTTGCAAGGCGCAAGATTTTCTTGTGAAACGAGGTTTTACGTTGAGAAAAACAAGTAGTGATCGTGAGGAAAAAAAAAAACGAAACATTAGGTCGATATCATGAGAAAATGTAAACATGATCAAGATAAAACAGAAAAAAATTAATAATGCAAATAATATTTTTATGAAAATTTGTATTGTTTATAAAAAAAATTCAGATTATATAAAATTATTATTTTTTTTTATTTTCAAATCATTGTGACTTGAGGTAGTATTTGACTCAAGCATTTATTTATTAATTAATTTGTTTATTTATTTATTTAAAGCACTTGATTTTAAGAGGACGTGAGACGAGCCGTGATGTTTATCAGAGTCATTAGAAACTGCTTCATCACTGGAGTTTTCATTAAGCCCAGCATGTGTGTGCTGACATTTAGGAGCCCCAACACACACACACACACACACACACACACACACACACACACACACACACACACAGACACACACAAAAAAATGCTGCTAGGAAACTGGGAATAGAGTAAAACACTGTCGGAACCGAAAAGACCCTGAGAAAGTGCAAACGTCCTGTCTGGTGTTTTTGGACAGGATCTCTGCATCTGTGATGAAGAACATTTGAATCCTCATTTCCTCTTCACTATTTAGCAATGTCGGTTAATCCCGATACATGTTCTACTGACAGACAGACAGACAGACAGACAGACAGACAGACAGACAGACAGACAGACGACAGGCAGACAGACTGAGACAGAGACTTTGAGTCAAAGATACAGACAGACAGAGACAGAGACAAACAGCGATAGACAGAGAGACAAAGCGAAAAACACTAGACAGACAAACAGACAGACAGACAAACAGGGATAGATAGCCAGACAGACCGAGACAGAGACTTTGAGTCAAAGATACAGACAGACCAAGACAGAGACAAACAGTGATAGACAAAGAGACAAAGAGGAAGATGGAGAGACAGATGGAGACTGATTTTTTGGAAAGCTTAGCTTAATCGTATTTGCCACACCCAGGCCTGTTGAATCAAGAAATCGCTTAAATAGAGCCTCTCTGAAGCACGCTAAAAGATCTAAAAAAACACATCATTCAGTGATCTAAAGAAATTCAGGAACAGATGAGAAACTGACTATCATGAGTGGAAGGGTTACAAAGCCAGACAAACAGTGGTAGAAAGAGTGAACATAAAAAATAAAAACAAGCAAATAGAGACAGATAGTGGTAGACAGAGAGACCATCAGTTGAAGAGACAGATGCAGTGAGACAGACAAAGGTAGATAGACAGTCCTCAACATGGATACCGAGAGACAGAAGGATGCAGTGAGACAGACAGTGAGAGATAAATAGTCAGAGTTACGGGTAGGCGGATAGATGCAGTGAGACAGACTATGGGATACAGAGAGACCGTAACATGAATACTGAGAGACAGACAGTGGGATACAGAGAGACGGACAAATCCAGTGAGACAGACAGATGCAGTGAGACAGACAGTGGGATACAGAGAGACCGTAACATGGATACTAAGAAACAGACAGTGGAATACAGAGAAACCATAGCATGGATACAGAGAGACAGACAGATGCAGTGAGACAGACAGTGAGATACAGAGAGACTGTCAGATGGATGCTGAAAGACAGACAGATGCAGTAAGACAGACAGTGGCATACAGAGAGACCTTAACATGGATATAGAGAAAAGAACAGATCCAGTGAGACAAACAGATGGAGTGAGACAGACAGTGGGATACAGAGAGACTGATAGATCCATTGAGACAGACAGTGTTAGATAGAGACCATTAGATGGAGCGAAAAAGATAGCGGTACAGAAAGGCAGACAGATGCAATGAGACAAACAGTGGGAGACAGAGAGAGACCGTCAGATAGAGAGAGAGGTAGATAGTCAGGGATATAGAGAGATAGACTAAAGCTTTAAGAGAGACAGTGGTAGAAAGAGAGAACATCAGATGGAGAAAGATAGATAGAGATACAGACACACAGAGGTCGATCTAGGGTCAGGGTTAGAAGACACGTGATCACAAAAATATAAAAATAAATAAATAAATGACTGGAGGAATCCGGAACATTCCACAGCCTCAAGTTCTAAATGTGTATCGTCTGATTGGAGTGTGTTTGCTCAGGGTGGCTGTAATTCACTGTGTGTGTGTGTGTGTGTGTGTGTGTGTGTGTGTGTGGAGACTCCGCTAGCTTCAGCTGAACTCAGGACTGAGAGAACACAATGTATTTCTCTTTAGAGATTTTTTTCCCCCGTTGTAAATCTACGCGCACGTGTCGGCATGCGAGGATCCTTCTACGTCTGGAGCTGCAAAGAGACATCAGGGGCAACAAAACTTCTCTGGGGGGCTTTGCACGGAAAATACAACCCTGAATACTTAATCTTCATAAGCAACACGTGATTTTATAATGTAATATTTTCATCCCATTCGGTTTCTCACATTACCCAGGATGCCACTGGACTGCCTGCTGACAATGGGACAGTGTTAAATCGTTCAGCGATGCAGCGGCGCTTTATTCCTCCTCATATCCACATGTTAGTCATTTTTAAAGATATTTTTCAGACCTGCTGCGCTTCGTGTGAGGCTTCTATCACACACCCAAGGGTGTAACATGCCGCAGCATGAAACGATAGAAAGATGAAAAAGAGGGAAAACAAAAATATACACATCACTGGACTGAATGGTAAAAAAAAAATTTTTTTTGTTTATTAGTGACCCTTCGGTCCAAGTTATTTATAATCAATGAAGCGATTTGGTGTTAAGTTTTGGATTAAACCCAAAATCACATGACCAGTCACACAGACTAATATGTATAAGAACTCTAACTAAGTGTGAAAAAATAAATAAATAAATAAATAAATAAATAAATAAATAAATAAATAAAAACAAGGCCACTAGGTCATAATCAGGTGCTCATTATCAGGCGCTGAGATCATAAACACGTCATAAATGCCTCATAAAGAGATCAAAAAGAGATCATAACAACAACAAAAATCATAAAGACATCAGAAACAAATCATTAAGAGATCAGTAAAGAGATCATGATCTGGTCCTGAGATCATTAAGACATCATAAAGAGATCAGAAAAAAATCACGAGACCAGTAAGAGATCATGAAGAGATCAAAAAGAGATCATGAAGAGATCATCACCCACCTTGATAACTGATTCTCCACTCTTAAAATCTCATCCTGCTCTTTCTCTCTCTCTCTCTCTCTCTATCTTCACGTCTGCACAGAACCAGAACCGACTCCTCCAACTCCTGCTGGTATGCTAAAGATTTCTGGTGATCCAGCTCTCTCTCTCTCTCTCTCTCTCTCTCTCTCTCTCTCTCTCTCCACGGATGTACATGGAACAGTCCTCCCACAGCTTCTCTGCAACAGGTGAACGCAATTACAGACTTTGTGAACGCGCACATTTTCTCCATCTCCAGCGCGCTCCTGGTGCAGTAGTCAAGGTTACCAGGTGCGTGCTCTTCTCCCACCTTTAGTTCAATTTTGATGGCCAGTTATTACACATACACACACACACACACACACACACACACACACTCCAGTGAACGCGCCGCTGTACCTCCCCTGTATCTGTGCGCTGTGCGCTGAACACTTGGAGTGACCAAGTGCGCGCTTTTGTCTCGCAGTTTGTCCACTTTTAATAGACAACTTTAAAAAACACAGATCTACGCTAATACACTTTGTTGTAACTGTAATGTCACAATATGATGTTAGGACTTTGGCCAATAATATTCCTGTATATACGATTATACGCAAATCAACGCCAGGGGGAGACATTGAGCATGCAACTAAACGAGTGAATATATGAATGAATAAATGCATGCGAGTTAAATGAACGAACAAATATATAAAATGTGTATTAAACGCTGACGTGTAAGAAGTACTGAGGCATTGAGAATGCATTTGGCGTGCATAATAGGATAGAGAAGTGTATTACAATAAGCTTTATTGGTTCCGATACCACCAACAACCACTAGATGGAGAACTGAGCTGAGTAATGCAGTGATGCAAATAATCCTTTGATCGGAAATAATATAAAATGTTACATTTTCAATAAGCAGATCCCCCAACACGTCTACATACATAAACTTTGATTATAGTTCTAATAATGAAAATATGACAATGCACCTCTCATATCTTTTGGTCCGTGTCTTTAATTCTTTTGTCGCTTGACTCCCATAATTATTGTAACAATAATGCATTGTGTAGCATCATTAGGAGTCACATGATGAAAGAACGACCATGAGATCAACTACTCAAATCTGTTGGATTTTGCGATGCATTGCTCATGTATGCAAAAGAACAAATCACTCTTTGAAACTACTTGTTCCTCCGAGTCAATTCAAAGACTCGTTCCAAATGAACCAATTGTTCATGAATGACCCATCACCACTCTCACTGTTAAAAAAGGCCCAGGATGGTGACCAGCCTCAAAATCCATGAGGCAACTCAAGAAGAATGGATGTAGACTATAAGTAAAATTACCAGCTATCTACAATTGTTTAGGATCACAATTTGCATGAACAGTTCTGGATGGAAAGTTTGACAAACCTTATAAGATGTCAGATATGGGGAACGGATCCAAGATGGCCGATATCTGTCTTTGGGGTACACTGGATACATTGATGTACTTTAGATAGGGACATTGACACATCAACAATAATGGAACTGTAATGAATGGACATTTTTTATTGAGGAAGGGTTCTCTGTTTGAGTCGATGAAGTTTCATGGAAGTTTCATGGAGTTTTTCCTTGTCATAGTCGCTCACTCATTAGGGATAAACTTATAGGGGCTAAACGTATACATTCCAACTTTATAACCTCTTTATCTCTGTATAACTTGTTTGGGACAATGTCCATTGTTAAAAACACTATACAAATAGAAACTAAATTAAATTCAATTGTTTGGTTTAAGACATGAAAATATAGAATGAATAACAGTTTGTTAGCATTGCATGATTGGCCGTAGAAGTTTTCGACGCATAGACTCAGTTTTGCTGTGCAAAGGATGAAAGATTTTCTCACCTCTTTGTGTTCAAGGCCATACTATGCTATGTTTGCACTTCCTGTGTGAACTTGGAGTGTATGAACACCATCTAATGTGCATTCATTATGATTTGATGCGGTGCAGCAGTTGGTCAGTGTGGGTTTTCTTTTAATACTGTCTTTGGATTCATGTGTGGATTAAGGGCCTCAGTTAGAATGCAGGTGTGTTTTCTTCTCCTCCTCATCCAGCTTCATGTAATTGGAGGTGAGTTTGCTGTTTTATCTCGCTCTTTCCTTTGGAATATATTCAAGATTTGATCATTTCAAGTCTTTAAGGCATTCGGGCCATCTGGAAATTATTCACAGCGCTTGAGTTTTTCCACATTTTATATTACAGTCATCCAAAATGGATGAAATTTATTATTTTCCTCAAAATTCTCGAAACAATCCCGTCTCAGAGGTCTACAGACAATTCCCTGGACTGGGTTTGTGCTCTGACATACACTCTTAATTGTGGGACCTTCTATAGACAGGTGTTTTCTTTTCCAAATCATGTCCAATCAACTGAATGTACCACAGGTGGACTCCAATGAAGTTGTAGAACCTTCTCAAGGATGATCAGTGGAAACAGGATGCACCTGAGCTCAAATACTATGAAAAAAATGTTCATCATAGGACCTTCATCAAACCTGTTTAACACTTGAATAACATTTAATCATGTTGAACACTGAGTCTCATTCATCGTATTTGGTGTTTTCATTGTTCTGGCCTCACACCCCTACAGTTTTCTCTTGCTGTTGAGTTTCCTTTACCAGCTGTTGCCTTTTTTGGTGGTATGCCATTAAAAGGGAAGTGTGTTAAGCTGCATAGTTGCACAAGATACAACCAGGCTAGATTGCCTTTAATTAGGTTTACTAGAGTGCTTATAGAAAAATGACTGCTCTGGTTCTAGATTTCAATTCAATGCACTTCGTTTTTTTTTTAAAGATGTGATTACGTTTAGAAGTTACAAGAAGTCGCTTGTCTGTAGTTCTGTAGAGTTACTGCAGATGGCGAACTGCCCATTAACAGATCATCAACTGGTGTGTTTCTACAGGCTGCAGTCTGGAAGGAAATCGAGAGGTAAAATCGATCATTGCATACGCAGGAGATTCGGTACTGCTGACGTGCTCCTGCACTGACCTCCACCCCCAACCTGTGATGTTCACCTGGAGGAAATACAGCTATTCAAATGGATGGCTGCTGATATCTCCTGAAAATCAGCAGTACAAAGGCAGATTTCAGCTGGTTAATGATCGCTCGTTTGCCAATCTCTCTCTGCTCATATCAAATGTGACTGTAGAAGATGGAGGAGATTACATGTGTGTGAGCGGCACACGGGGTGAATACAGAGACATCAGACTCAATGTTAAAGGTAAATGACTCGTTTTTACTTCAGGGATAAACTCATGACAGATTAATGTGGAACAGCAATGCAATATGCTGATGTTTGTTCATTCTCTGACATGTAAAGAATGCTACAGTGTACAGAAGTATACTTGATTCAATTCATTGTCCCAAAGCAGCTTTACACAGATAAAGCGGTTATAACGTAGGAATGTATCATTGAACTGCCTATAAGTAACAAAGAAACCTTGAGAGGAACCAGACTCAAAAGGGAACCCATTCCATCCTCATCACCAAATGTCCATTCATTACAGGTCCATTATTGTTGAGGTGTACTTTTCAGTCCTAGGCACTTAAATACAGAACTGTTCATCCAAACTATGGTCCATCCTCATAGTTGTTGAGTTGCTCAGAAACTTTATGGATCTTTAGCCTGTTTATGTTAAACCTTCCTCAGCTGCTCCATTATTCAGAGTGGTCTACATTATTAAAATATGATATTATGATATGATATGCATGAAATACCCCATAGTGAGGTACACAAATGGCTCCAAAGCCTTCAACTAACCCACAGTGGGCCAAAAAAATGTCCCATGTTATGCACACAGTGTGTGGACACAATGAAATGTGGAGTTAATTTGGGCATATGGATTGTATTTGAGCATGTGGATTGAATATCGAATGCTGTTTTATCAAGCCGAACAAAAAATTAGAATGAACCATTATTTAAAACATTCTAACCAAAGCTCCCACTTTGAATGCTGTGGCCTAGCAAGATCGAAGTGAGAAACAATATACCTGAAAAAACAAAACATGCTAGGTGACCTAGTGCAAAGTATCATCAGGGTATTTGCAAGGTGCCAATATTATTTACATTTCCGCTTTGTCTTTGTGTGCACCTTTGGTTAAGTTTGGGATAGGTTATTAAATATATGACATTTTGTTATTCCATGGACAACCTGGTCAAAGAAAGCCCTCATAATGGGTTTTCCAAAGAAAACACTCAAATGGCCCAAAAGGGCAAAACTGTTAGGGGCCTGAATGGGCTCAGCCACAGGAAGTCCATGTAGAATTAGTTTGGATTGGATTATATTATTCGGATTTGGATTATACAGTGGAACCTCGGGTTACGAATTTAATTCGTTCCGGTACTTTATTCGTAACCTGAAAAGTTCGTATCCCGATACAAATTTCCCCATAATAATGAACAGAAACTTCGGTAATTCGTTCTGGACCAAAAATCCAAACCAAACCAAAAATATTACTTCAATAAAAATAAAGCCAATATTCACTAATATTATTTACTTTTAACATGTTATATTAAAATCATACCACATAAAAACATACAAAAGAGGAAAAGATCTTTACCGGGTACTTTCCCTTTGAGAAGACTCGCTGCAGGAGACGACGTTCGTAGAAGGGGGAGGAGGGAGAGTTATTGTTTGGAAGGAGAATCTTATTATATTATATTATTTATATATTATTATATATTATATTATAGAATATTAAAGACAGTGTTATTAACACGAACGCTGAGACAATTGTTGCATTAGAGGGAAAATGAGAGCTGTTTCTTTAAGGCTACTATCAGTTGGTATTGAAGTCCAGAGTGAAATTCATTATGGGTATTGTACTTCGGAAAAGACTGTAACCCTGCTAATCTATCTTCATAAAAACAAGTAAAGTGGTTATGCATCGGCTAATGTTGTCCATCTCATCATTCCACGAGCATCAACTAACGAGTTGTTACGCTGCTGCCGGGAAAAGTTCAAGCGGATAAGTAACACGATGCTCTCGCTAGGGACACAGGACGCTAACTGATGTGACGAGCTGCGTGGATAGAGCAAAAACAACCAACTTGCCTGCACATTTTTGGTGCGTGACGTTCGTATCCCGATATTTTGTTCGTAACCAGGGGCAAAAATTTTGATGAACTTCGATTCGTAACCTGAATTATACGTATGCCGGGCGTTCGTAACCCGAGGTTCCACTGTATTTACATTTGTGGCATTTGGCATTCTTATACAGAGTAACTTACATTTATCTCATTTATACAACTAAGCAGGTATAAGGTTGGTCAGAGGCCCATGAGTAGCAGCTTGGTTTGGCTGAGATTTAAACTCATGTATTAAACACCAAGCAGCCTCCTTGTGGGCAGGTTTGCACATACCCATGTGGGGTGCACACAGCCATATTTGCTGAGGTAGAATCGGAGCGTGTGCAGGAAGACCCGGAAAAACTGCAGAACGTTGTGGCCCTTTTTTATCTAACATTCTTTTTTACATGAATAAAAGGTGGAGGTTTTGGAGTTACAGGTCGACTGTAGTTTCTGCAAAGTTGCAGCAGAAGGTGGACTGCTCATTAACACAACATTAACTGGTGTGTTCCCACAGGCTGCAGGCTTGAAGAAAATGAAGATGTAATACAGATCACTGCATACGCAGGAGACTCAGTACGAGTGCCCTGCACCTGCACAGACCTCCAGACCAAACCCGAGACCTTCAAATACATCAGTCCAGATAGATGGGTAAAGCTATCTCCAGAGAATGAGCCTCACAAAGGCAGAATTCAGCTTGCCAGTGATCCCTTTTCGGGAAATACCTCTCTGGTCATATCAAACCTGACTGAAGAGGATGATGGATATTACAGGTGTCTAAAAGAGGGTGAAAACAGATATTTCAGCCTCACTGTTTTAGGTAAATGACTCATTTTATTATCCTTTTTTCATTCAGATTTACTGATGATCTTATGGCAGACAAATCTGGTAATGGCAATTAAATATTCAGATTTTTGTTTATTCTTCAGTCAATGCAAAAATATATGTAATACTCAAACTTATAAAGTATTTACTACAGAATACTGACAGGTTTAAACTGTTCAAATGGAGGGAATATTGCAGTGTACTGAATATATTAGTGTTATTTCACTTTACCACAATGCACATGACCACAATGTGATAAAACTAACAGAAATTCTAGACATATAAAAAATATAAAAAATATAAATATATATATATATATATATATATATATATATATATATATATATATATATATATATATATATATATATATATAAATGAAGCATATTCAATAGGTTTAAACAATAGTATCTAGAAAGGAATATATGCAGAAATAACTGGGAAGGTATAAAATGAATGTTCTGTATCCCCTCTGAGATTGTTGCTCTACTAAAAAAGGTGGGGTTGAGCAGCATTTTTTTCCTGCCTATTAAAAAAACTGAGCAAAGCATAGATGCCAAAACTTTAGAATCCAAAAACAATCTGAAATCCAAATACCGGCAAACAGGGCAATGCAGAACAGAGGCAGAATCAGGAATGAAATCCAAAAAAATCAGGCATGGCAAACTGAGCAATATAGTGCAGAGCAAAAACACAAACCAAAAACAGTCCAGAATCCAAACCAGTAACTACGGAAGCAGAGCAAAACAGGGGTCATTAACAGGAACCAGACCAAGGCAGGGTGGCAAGAATAATCTCATGTCCCTGAGTATCCTTGTTCTGTTGTTTAAAAGGCGGGTGACAAACCAATTTTAATGTGCATATTCCGCCACCTACTGGATTGTGCAACTTGATTGGAAGAAATGCAAAAACATCCCATTCTTCAGTCCTGTAACATTCAAGTATCAAAACAATTTGTTGTTAATTCTATTATTTCTTTCTTCTAGTATCTCCATAAGCGAATCGATTTTTTTAATACCGCATTCTTTCAGCGATTGAATAATAATAATAATATATGGGATATTTATTTCAAGGATTCAAACTTTTCACAATTTCCATTTTTATGTTTTCCTCTCTTGTATACGTTTCGGTTTGGGGTTGTGTGAATCATAATCTTGTCATCATCACATCCCTGATATTATCACATTTTGTTCTTTTTTTTTGTGTATTTCCTTACAAGTAGATTTCTGGTCTTATTGCTGCCTCCAAACTAGTTGCAGGGTCCATGGTACTTCTCCTCTTCATGTAATCACTTTGGAGCTGGGAAAATAAATGTTTCCTCTCATTTTGGTACACTAATCTAAACATTACCATTCTCTCCATAAGTTTGCAAGTTAGAAATTAGTGCTATTGTCCTATAATTGCTTGGGTGTGATTGGTCTTTTTCTGGCTTAGAAATTGGTACTGTTATTAATGTCCATTCTTTTGAAATGTTTCCCAGTTTCCCAAACTTTATTACACCATTTTAGTATCACCATTAATGACTCCTTTGATTGTATTTTATCATCTCCATGCAGATCCCATCTTTTCCTCATACCTCAGTCTGAATTCCAGATAACTCCTCTTACCCAATTCTTCTTTTCTGGGATTGAACATGTCACTTTTTTCCCTAATATCATCTTTAGCCCAAGTGCCTTTTTCTGCTGCTTGTTGTCTTTGCAAAACAATAACAGTTCCCGTCTATCAACGCCACCCTACCAAAACACGAGTGAAAGTGCTCTTTGCTCAGCCACCTGTCCCCTAGTATTTGTCCTTTGTGTCCTTAAATATCAGACCAGAACAGGAGTGATCTGCCATCTAAGGCATGCTGTCCAGTGTGGCATCCGCAGCAAAAATGGTGGAGGCTTTGGCCACTAAACAGGGCCCAAATTTGGACTTTGGTCCCTTGAGGGACATTGTGGAGACCCTTTTAAATGCTAGTGTCCCTTTTACTGGGAAGATATATGCCCTAAAATGGCAGCTATTTGCATCATGGTGCACACAATTGCATTTGAATCCAGTTCACAGGTAAATCCGTTTCACTGAAAGCTACTTCCAAAAGGGCATGTCAATAAAACGAGGGTGGTGCTGTGGCAGGCTATGGCTCTCCATGCAGATTTTTCCGACTTAATCCTGGGATGTCTTCTTAGATTCAACTTTATTGTCATTGTGCAAGGTACTTGTACAGAGCCAGTGAAATGCAGTATGGTGCTGTGGCTGTCCATGTCCACTCCTTTTTTAGACTCAACCCTGGGCAGGGTTTTCTATTTGCATGCCTAGAACTCCCTGGCAGAAATCTGAAAATTTTATGGTCCTAGCATGCACACGCCATGTGCTTCATCAACTATACCATTAATGAGATTTGGCAGATGCACTCATCCAGAGCTTGATTGTTCCTCAGTGCTTAAATATACTTGTACCATAGGAGGTCTCCCCAATGGCGTCAGCGAACCTTTAAAAGGGAACAGGGTTACATACATAACTATGATGTTCTGTGGAGTTACAGAGTTACATTTATTGATGGGGGTTCTGGTTGTTCTTGACTCACACCCTTGCAGTTTCCTCTGGCTTCTTTCAGTGACTGTTGCAGGTTGTCTAACATCTGTAGAATTGCTTCAGATGGTAACCTTATTAAGAGACCATTACCTGGTATATTTTCACAGGCTGCAGGCTGGAAGGAAAAGGAGACCTACAACTGATCACGGCATACACAGGAGGCTCAGCACTGCTGCCCTGCTGCTGCACTAACGTCCTCAACAACCCTCAGTTATATACATGGTGGAAATACACAACAAATCAAAGTCAATGGGTAAAGATATCTCCTGAGAGTGAGCAGTACAGCGAAAGATTTCAGATATTTACCAATCACTCTTCTGGAAATCTTTCTCTGCTGATATCAAAGTTGACTGAAGAAGATGGAGGAGATTACAGCTGTAGTCTTAAACAGAGAGAATACATCTATTTCAGACTTAGTGTTAAAGGTAAATAACTCGTTGGTATTCTCAGTGTGTGTTCTGCCCTTTGTCTTTCCTGTGTCATAACCCATTTTTTACTATGATCGGTGCTTTACTATGATAAAATTCAGTGCAAAACAGAGTGAACAGTAACGCGGTCATGTTCTGTCTGATAATGATGTCTCTCCAGAATCTCATCCCTTCGCCCTGTTCACCATGGTGACCGGGATCTTTCTTGTCTTCATGGTGGTTGTGGTCTATTGCATCACCAAAAAAAACGGTATACACTTTTGAGCTCTTGTAATCTTACTTTGTAGAAATTAATTCTCCACATCCATGCTGTTTAAGCTGCATGAACTGAGCTTTTCTTGGTTATTTACTCCCCAGCTCCCCAGGATACAGTTCATTACAACAGAGGTGAGGGAGATGAAACTGTGAGTCTGGAGTAGAAAAGAACATCAACTGAGCATCTCACATGTAACGCCAACAAGAATCCTACACACCTGATTAACAGACCAGATAGTCACCCACACACCTAATTAACAGATGGTCGACAAGACCCCTGAGCAGTTAGCAACTTACATACCTGCTGTTTTTCATTTACAAATTGGTCTTTTCTAGCCATTTACACATTCATCCTATTTTATTTGATTTCAAGCCTAACAGTACAGTCGTTTATGTATCTTGTATAATCGTAAGCAGATAAGGGACGAGGGCCTTTCTCAAGGGCCTAGCAATGACTGCTTGGTGGTGCTGGGATTTGAACTTGTGACCTTTCGATCCAGCGTCCAATCCAATTACTAGATTTCAAAGCATATCTTTTGAAGATTTTATATACTTTTTTGTTAGCATTTTTACTGAATTTTGAAAACATAATCTGCCACATTTGCAAGCTACACATTTTTTGTCTATACCTTTTAAAAAATTTCTGCACATTGGTTACATGTAATGCTATGAATCCAATAATCTGCTTTCTGTTGTGTTTCAGTATCTATAATAATGGGATTTTTGACAATTGTGTGACAATTTTTACATGATATTTACTTACAGTTGTCTTTTTTCCCTTGATGCAATACAAAATAAAAATGGACAAAAAAATCACAGTTGTATGTTTTAAGAAAAGAAAAAAAAATGTACATTATAACTATTGTTACAGAAACCCTGAAGCACCCCTAAATGCTCAAGAGCGCAAGAGTGGTAGATACCAGGGCTTGAACTTCTGACCATGTGTACAGTATTTTTAGTTTCGCATACACACATTAGTTCATTAGTTCATTCAACATTATTTCGTGAACCATTAATCCAGAAAATAATACAAGGTTTTAGCATGTAAGTACAGTGGAACCCGGTTATGTCGATGTCCTAGGGGGTCGCCAAAAAGCATCGAGGTAACCGATGATAGAGATAAACGAAAATCAAAATGGCCGCGATTTGTTTGATGAAGGCATGCTATAAAAATATATACAGTACAAGTTTATCTGTCAGGAATCCACCTGCCACGCCCCCTTCGGCCCCCTACAGCATGTCAGCGTGTCTCGGCCGCTTTCTCTGAAGCTCCCGGCTTCAAACGCGCACATATGGTGCTCGTTTATCATCATCACCAGCTCCTATTTAAACTTCCACACTCTCACTGTCCGTTATTGTTGGTATATGTTGGTTCACGGCGGTCGTTGTTATCGCTCATGTGTATCCCGGTACATGTCTTCCCACCGGCACTCTCTCAACGGCTGCTCTTTTCATTTCCAAAGCGCACTGCGGATTCCCCCCAATCCTGCTGGTGTTCATTCTATGATTTTGCTGCTCATCCCACGTTGAGCAGGGGGACACAGCTGATTTGCCCACCTTTTGTTGTTAAATGTTATGCGATGAACGGGGTGGCACGGCTTTCGCCTCCCGTTCATCGCATAACATTTAACAACAAAAGGCATATGTGCAGTAACTAACAGCAGAGATTCACCAGTATACAATACAACACCTGTAGCAGCTGTAAGACTTGATTTTTCTGACACTTCCGCGAGTTCTTCTGCGGCTGCACCGACAAAACCGATAAAAAAAAATGCTTAGAAAAAGCGAGAATTTGGCGGTTCCACTTCAAAAACGTCGACTTAATAGGGTTGTCGAGATAACCGAGGGCGAGATAACCGGGTTCCACTGTATATCATCATTTAACGTTTTTTTTTCGTCTCCTGGTTTTTAATTTTATTTTTGGCCGATCATGCACCCTCACACACCATAAACTATTATATTCCATTATCTGGTTTAACTCCAGAGAAAGTTTTTACAGGAATACAAATGTCAATGTTCATTTAAGAATGAGTTCACATCTTCAATGCACACACAAAAAGTCAATAATATGTTAGGGAAGGGGTCTGCCAAATTTGTGATCAAAAGAGCCCTTTTGGCCCCCCTCCTACCAAATATAATTAGCTGGAGCCACAAAAACTTATTTGACCTGTAAATAAATATCACAATTTGTTTTATTTATTTTATGCAGATGTACGGTAGTTGCTTTGTTGCACCACTAGGTGTCACGAATGTGATATCTATTATATTTGGATGTTTTCAGTTTATAGTAACTTTTTTATTGTTTGCCAATTTTTTAAGTCTAAAATCTAAAAAAAAGTCTGAAATCTAATAAATCTGTCAATCAACAACAACAAAATCAACAACATTTTTTTAGTGTCACAATTCTCATGCAGCTCTCCAGCCCCCCCTGCTGTGGCTTCTTAAAAAAGCAAGTAAATGAAAACATTTGCTTATTTTTAACACAGTGAACAATTTTTTAAACGGTAACAACCAATAACAAGATACGAATCGTTCCATTTAAAACACTGTTCACTGTGTATAAAAAAAAAAACATTTCCAAATATTGAGGAATGTCTAGAAACATTATAAATGTATTCATGTATATATACATACATATATAAATGTAAAGGAAACTATATACACTATATTGCCAAAAGTATTTCCTGCTATATGTGTTTTTTTTCCATACCGTTACCACAAACCTGGAAACACATAATCGTACAGGACGTCTTTAGATGGCGCTATAAGACAATTTTGCATTCACTTGAACTTGGAAACCCGAGCCCTGTTCCAGCATGGCCATTCCCCCTGTGCACAAAGTGAGCTCCTTGAAGATCTGATTTACATGCTTAGAAGAGGAAGATCTTGAGTGGCCTGCTATAGAGATCTGATCTCATCCCTAATGAACACCTTTGGGATAAATTGGAAGCTGCACCTCAGGTCTCCTCACCTACATCAGTACCTGACTTTCGTAACACCCTTGTGGCTGATGAACATTGTGCTGGTGTTCAAAAGGTAAACCTACAAAATCGCTGTCAATCTTCACTTGGTATTTTATTTGAGAAAATACAATTTGATATTCAGGACCACTATATCCTATCTCCTGGGTCTTCTCAGGTTCTCCTAATGTAAACTTGCACATCCCAAACTTAGCAGCACCGGGTGCCAATATATTGTTGCCATATTTAATAGGCTTATTCACATGGACTGTAGTAAGTCCTTCAATTGGAACCAGATCTACTGTAGCTTATCTTTTTTAAACATCTATGTTTGACAAATTCAGTTGCAGCACTTATAAATGGTGAAATCATCATGGAAGTGTGCTGAAACATGGCAAAATCTGATTTATATACAAATATTGTACACGCCATCCACAACACATCAAGGTGACCTCACTTGGGAGGCAACTTCTTGACCTTAGATGTGGAGGGGATGTGTTTTTTCTCCACCTTAATTCGAGAGATAGAGTTACATCTGACAGTTTGTTGCATCGTGTTGCAACAGCTGAAAGAGGAACAAATCAAAAAGTAATGGAAACTGTTACTTCATTACTTGTGATGTATATGTGTGGGTTTGTGTGTGTGTGTGTGTGTGTGTGGGTCGGGTTTGAAGAACAAATGTAAGACTTCATTTCAACAAAGTGTGACTTTTGCATCTGGATGTTGTGGACGTCTAAAATGCTGGTGTGCTTTTATCTTCTCCTTCTTCTCCACCTCAATGAAGGTGAGTCTGCTGTTCTATCTATCTTTCAGTTCCTTTTAAAAAATTAAAATCTTTATTGAGAAGGTGGATTTTAGTTGTGATGTGGTGACTGTGTTTTTGTATCTGTATTCGTATAAGTGCTTCGGAACCTAACGAATCAATTTACAGCAGTTATTTTACACCGCATTATGTGATAGCTACTGTTAAAGGTAAACTCATAGTTACTAATCAGAAGGCCCTTAACCCTTTCCGCCACCAGGGGCACTGTATCATAGCTGCCCCTACTCTCTGACACCAGCTGCCTAATAAGCTATGATATGCATAAATTTTTTAAACTTTGAATGCAACTTTGAAAATAAATGGATTAGATTTTGTGCTTTTTTATTTTTATTAGTTATTTTAATGCAAACCCTTCAATGTTAAATGCGGTTGAATCAGTGTAATCAAGACAAAAGAAATATTAGTCTGTAACGTTTTTGAGCATATTGTGAAGGTTGCGAGTTCATAACCAGAACGTTCCAAGCTGATTAACTCACATTTACATATATGGTGTTTGGTGGACCACCTTTTCCAAAGCCACTTACTTGCAGTTTATGATTAAGACCTTTGCTTAAGCGCACCAAAATGGCAGCTTGGTGGTGCTGGGATTTAAACTTCTGGCCTCGAATCCAATGTCTTAACCAACCAACCAACTAACTAACTAACTAACTAACTAACATCTTATGCAATTCAAGCTTATAAGTCACTTTTGGAGAATATCGATTAATGAGCAGATCATTAACTGGTGTGTTCCTACAGGCTGCAGGCTGGAAGAAAATAGACAGACAAAAGAGATCACTGCATACACAGGAGACTCAGGACTGCTGCCCTGCTCCTGCACTGACCTCCACACCAAACCTCAGAACTTCAGATGGAAGAAATACATTAATCCGAATAATTGGGAACAGATATCTCCTGAAAAAGAGGAGTACAAGGACAAATTTCAGCTGGTAAATAATAACTCTCCAGGAAATCTCTCTCTGCTCATATCACACCTGACTGTAGAGGATGGAGGATATTACAGGTGTAGCACAGTGAGTGAATACACAGACATCAGACTCACTGTTGAAGGTAAATAACTCATTTTTATTCACAATGTTACTTCAGTGATAATCTCATGACAGATTCATCTGATGTTGTAACAGTAATGCAATATGTTGATGTTTGTTTATTCTCCAGGTTGCACACTGAATCATGAGACAGCGTATGTGATTGGCTACATGGGACAGTCTGTCCTTCTTCCCTGTTCCTGCACTGAACTACAAGCCAAACCGCAAACTTTTAACTGGGAATTTCGAAAAGATTCCGATTACGAGGAGATCTTTCCAAAAGATGAGAAAAATCTCTACACACACAGAGTTCAGCTCATTAATGAACGTCCTCCAGGAAATCTCTCTCTACTCATATCACGTCTGACTGCAGAGGATGGAGGATGGTACAGGTGTTCGATCAGCAACACAATCTTGACGAACATCAAACTTACAGTAAAAGGTAAAACGGCCTTCTTTAATAGTACAATAAGTAACCATGACAAACTACATACCATTCTAAAGGTCTAAGACTCAAACATTGATTTTAGATCAATGTTTTTCAATGGAAAAGGTATAAAGAATGTCCACTGTTTATTCTTTTGTTTATGTCACAGTACTTCAGGAAGGTGTTTTGTTTGTAGTAACTTTTGCCTTAAAATGACGTCTTGATAGTAAAAAAACCCAAATATGGTTATTGGAATATAGTGTTATAAAACAAATGAGACCACCCACTAAATAAAAGTCAAGGAGAGGTGGAATCTTGTGCCTATAATCAATTATTTACAGTCAGTATCATTATGGAAACAAAATGATTGATGAAAAATGTATCCAATGAGTGCATGATTTTACCGATATATAGGAGGATTTTTTATTTCCCACGTGGGAGAGTTCTTAGTTTTATTACTTTTTAGAAGCTCTTAGTGGTCACGTCCCACTTCATGAAGATTATGGACCTTTAAAAAAGTAGATGCCGAACTCGCAAACATCCCGAACCATCTAGGGACGTACCAGTGCCAACTGGATACCACTACATGTGTGAAGTTTTGACATTGGACCTCCTGGAGTGTTTAAAGGCTCTGGCATGGAGAAGCTGCTGTTGGATCTGTGATGATCACAAATGTTGAGATATTTTATGAGTTGCTCAGTAGCTCCTAGTTTTATACCCATAAAGACTGTATAAGACTGTAGAAAGAACATTACTCATAATTACTCTCTTCAGTGTTCTATATTGTTTGAAGACTATAATCACACTCTTGATGTCACCCAAATGAGGATGGGTTCCCCTTTTGAGTCTGGTTCCTCTCAAGGTTTCTTCCTCATAACATCTAAAGGAGTTTTTATTTGCCACAGTCGCCACGGCTGCTCATCAGGGATAAATACACACCATTCACCTTAACTGTTGATTTCTGTTAAGCTGCTTTGAGACAATGTCTGTTGTGAAAAGCGCTATAGAAATAAACTTGACTTGACTTGACTTGACTTGGTCTTTATGGATGTGGTGAAGGAAGACATGCGGGTATTTGGTGTGAAAGAAAAAGGGAGCAGCTGAAAAAAGTAGAAGAAGAAACTCTTAGAGGTCAAAGACCGCAAAACTGTGACGCAACTGGCAGGAAGTGGAATGCAGAACTCGTTTTTGCACAAACAGTTGTTTCCGAGCTCTCGTGTTCTGATGCTCTCTGGGCTTTGTTTGCAAAAAGAAAAAAAAAAAGAAAGAAAACAACAAAAAAATAGACAATCAAAAAAGTTGTTTTATTGGAGATTGCACAAAGCAGCGATGAGGAAAATAAATATTCTTGTGCCGAGTGATGACAGCGACCTGGTGGTCTGCATGTGGAGGAAAAATCTGAGACTATTTTACAATATACAGTGGAACCTCGGGTTACGAATTTAATTCGTTCCGGTACTTTATTCGTAACCTGAAAAGTTCGTATCCCGATACAAATTTCCCCATAATAATGAACAGAAACTTGTAATTCGTTCTGGACAACCAAAATATTACTTAAATAAAAATAAAGCCAATATTCACTAATATTATTTACTTTTAACATGTTATATTAAAATCATACCACATAAAAACATACAAAAGAGGAAAAGATCTTTACCGGGTACTTTCCCTTTGAGAAGACTCGCTGCAGGAGACGACGTTCGTAGAAGGGGGAGGAGGGAGAGTTATTGTTTGGAAGGAGAATCTTATTATATTATATTATTTATATATTATTATATATTATATTATAGAATATTAAAGACAGTGTTATTAACACGAACGCTGAGACAATTGTTGCATTAGAGGGAAAATGAGAGCTGTTTCTTTAAGGCTACTATCAGTTGGTATTGAAGTCCAGAGTGAAATTCATTATGGGTATTGTACTTCGGAAAAGACTGTAACCCTGCTAATCTATCTTCATAAAAACAAGTAAAGTGGTTATGCATCGGCTAATGTTGTCCATCTCATCATTCCACGAGCATCAACTAACGAGTTGTTACGCTGCTGCCGGGAAAAGTTCAAGCGGATAAGTAACACGATGCTCTCGCTAGGGACACAGGACGCTAACTGATGTGACGAGCTGTGTGGATAGAGCAAAAACAACCAACTTGCCTGCGATTTTTTGGTGCGCGACGTTCGTATCCCGATATTTTGTTCGTAACCAGGGGAAAAAATTTTGATGAACTGCGATTCGTAACCTGAATTATACGTATGCGGGCGTTCGTAACCTGAGGTTCCACTGTATCTAACTTTACAGTTTTATATGATTTGTTTCATTAGAGAAATGTTTGTGGATTTGAAGAAAGTGTTCGACAGGGTGCCGAGAGACGAGTTATTGTATGAGGAAGTCTGGTGTGGCAAAGAAATATGTGAGGGTGGTGCAGGACATGTATGAGGACAGTGTGACAGCAGTGAAGTGTGCAGTACGAACGACAGACTGGTTTAAGGTGGAGGTTGGACTGCATCAAGGATCGGCTCTAAACCCTTTTCTGTTTCCTGCAGTGGTGATGGACAGGTTGACGGACGAGGTCAGACAGGAGTCTCTGTGGACTATGATGTTTGCGGATGATATTATTATTTGTGGTGAGAGTAGTGAGCAGGTGGAGAAGAGCCTGGAGAGGTGGAGGTACACGCTGGAGAAAAGGGAAATGAAAGTCAGTAGGAGTGAGAAAGAGTACATGTGTGTGAATGAGAGGGAGGGCAGTGGAGTGGTTTTTATTTTTATTTCTTACTTAAATTCCCGGATTTATTTAATAGTTGAATTTGTTCTCTTTTTGCAGAGGCCACAGAAAAACCTGCTGTTCAAAAAGGTACTAATTACCACTGTAACATAAAGTCAAAGACAGAACTCAAACCTCGAAAACGACTTTTATAGACATTTGTGGAACATCTTTCTTCCTTAGTCCTTGTTTAAGGAGCGTCAATAAACAAGTACATTTGACAACCTCAATCTTTTGTACTGATACTCACATTGACTTCCTCAAAAACAGATTCTGACAACACCGTCATCATCATCAGCTCTGTTATTGTTGCAGTGCTGCTGCTGGTTGTAGTTGGAGCATTCATGTACTGGAAACATAGAGGTACATATACACACACACACACACACACACACACACACACACACACACACACACACACATAAACAGAGATTTGTGGAGCCTCATTTTATCTGCTTTCATTCTACAGGACAGAGACGAGGACAGATCATTGATGGAGAAACAGGAAAGCAGGTGAATACACATAATCTAATCTAATCAAGCCTTGAGTTTTGTGTGTGTGTGTGTGTGTGTGTGTGTGTGTGTGTGATGGAGTGTAGTTTTATGCATAATGTTCTCTTTTATTTATGTATTCTACAGAATGATTCTGCTGTTCTGTATGCTGTATGCAATTCGTCAACTGAACACAACATAGTAGAAAAAAAGGTGTTTTATTTTGCATTATATATATTTTACACACAGAATAATGCCACACAGACACTATATTGACAAAAAAAATTGGGGTCACCTGACCTTTTTTGCTATATGTGGTTCTTTTCCAAACTGTTCCACAAAATTGGAGGCATTCAATTATACAGGACGTCTTTAGATGGCACTGTAAATAACATATTGCATTCACTTCAACTTGGAAACCCAAAACCTGTTCCAGCATGGCGATGCCCCTGCGCACAAATTGAGCTCCTTGAAGATCTGGTTGGGATGCTTTGGAGAGGAAGGTCTTGCTGCAATAGAGCTCTGATCTTATCCCTACTGAACACCTTTGGTATGAATTGGAATGCTGACTGCACTCCAGGTCTCCTCACCTACATCAGTACCTGCCTTTTGTAACACCTTTGTGGCTGATGAACACAAATATCCATAAGCACACTCCAAAATCTAGTGGAACATCTTCCCAGAAGAGTGGAGGGAATTATAAGAGCACATTGGGACTAAATGTGGAATGCAATGGTCAAAGATCACATACAGTACTTATGTGACCCAATACTTTTGGCAAAATAGTGTTTGTGCATATATGTGTATGTTTAACTTTTTATATATACACACACATAAACAGCTAACCTCTATTCTTGCAGGATGATGTGATGTACTCGACTATAGTCCACAGTAACGCTCAGGGAACAGCATACACTCCGGTGCCATCAGAAGATACTACAGTGTATGCCATCATCAAATAACTAACACACACACATGCTTATCTCCAATACCATGCTTATCTCCAAAACCAGCAGGTGGCAGTGGTGTGCATTCGGCATCCAAACAGGGACACCCGGAAGAACTACAACTGTGAATATATAAAGCAAGCAGTGTTTACACCTGCCGCAATCATTACTAGCAGATTCGTGTAGCTTTTTTTTTTAATGATGTCTGCTAATTTATAAAGACAAGAGCAAGATTGACAACAAGCGTTCCGGTTTTTTTTTTCTCTCGTGTGTTCATTTGCTAGGCTAAGCTAAGCTAAGGGGAGTGGTAGGCACTGGGTTACTGATTGGAAGGTAAGTGGTTCAAGCCCCAGAATCGCCAAGCTGACACTCTTGAGCCCTTGAGCAAGGCCCTTAACCCTCTGTGCTCCAGGGGCGCCGTACAATGGCGTACCAAGCATCGGGCAGAGAAAAACCCATATCGATTGACCTCTAATAAAATTGTTTGATACATTTTGATTACATACATTATGATGCATTATACGTTGATTGTGTTACTGTACTTACATAATAAAACAAAGTGTCTACCTAACACACCTAACAAAAACTCAGCACAATAAAAGAGTGTAACTAAGTTTTCACAATGATTTTTTTTTTGGTTTAATAAGAGATTCTTTAGTATAATAACTTTCTTTCGGCTTCTCCTGTTCGGGGTCGCCACAACGAATCCTCCGCACATTTGATTTGGCACATGTTTTTACGCTGGATGCCCTTCCTAACGCAACCCTCCCCAATTTTCCGGGCTTGGGACCGGCACTGAAAGGGGCTGGGGTTGGTTCCCTGACCGGGGACCGAACCCGGGCCGCAGCATAATAATAATAATAATAATAATAATAATGATTATGTATAATTAAACTCTATGTTAGCGTAGAGGGAGATATTGGGGTAAAGAGGCAGGCCGAATATGGGCTACTCCAGGATCTGGACACCTTATTGTGCAAATCAGGAAAAAAGGGACATAGCACGAGTGACCACCTCCAGAAGCTCCTCATACAGCACTGGCTGGGAGCAGTCAGTGGGCTCGCCAGTCTCCATGCCCTCTCCCTCCTCGGAGGAAGAGAGGTGGAGCACAGCGCAGCCTCTACTGGGGGAAGAAACCGCAGAATAGCGGCAGGTGAGGTGAAGAAAGGGACAGGCCTGCCTCCAAACGCTCTTCCAGATCTACCTGCAAGCCCCACGACATTTGATGCCACTTTGCCTCAGCAACAGCAGGGCCAGAGCCACGAGGGAGAGCACCCTCATCGAACAGCGCTCTCCGAGAGTCAAGGGTCCGCATGGACATGCGGCTTCAATGCGAACAGTCGACTCCCTTGAAAGCACTCTGAGCATGCTCCTTTCTCAAGCATGCTACACACAACTGGAAGTCATGCTTGCTTTTCTTATCCATATTTCTTTTCATTTTTTCTTTTTCTTATTTCTCTCTCACACGGACACACAGAGCGCTTCCTGAACAAACAGAAGCTAGTGTCGGCTCCACCACATACGTGTTTTTTATAGCTTCCTGTTCGGGAAACGCGAAAGCATTCCCAAAGCGTTATTGATGCAGCTCGAGTTCCTGAAAGGGAACGTATAAATACAGACAATGGCGTAAATTATATAAACAAATCAACACCAGGGGGAGCCTTTAAGCATGGAAATAAAGAAAGGAAACGAATGAATGAATGAGTTAATGAAGAAATAAAAAAATAAATAAAATGTTCAGAGAATAGGGAAGTGTAAGCACTGTAAAAAAAAACGAATGCAGAAATTATATGGAATGAAGACGTACATTGAAGTGAACAGAATAATTGAAGCTTACGTTTTCGCTAATGGATTAAAGGTTGATGTCATTATATGATTTACAGTCGAGCGTCCACTCATTTCTGCTATTACATAAAATACATAAGGGACTTTTTCACATCTACATGGTCACTGACATGCTGCTACGTTTGCACTTCCTGTGTAAAATGTGAGTGTGTGAATGTGATCTATAGACTGTTCATTATTATCAGTCACGGTGCAGCAGTTGGTCAGTGTGTGTTTGGCTCTTGTTTAGTTTTTCGGATTAATCTGAGTTTCGGGTCTTAGTCAAAGAATGAAGGTGTTTTTCCTTCTGCTCCTTATACAGCTTCATATCACTGAAGGTGAGTCTGCTGTTCTCTCTCTTCTCCTGTTTTTTTTCTCCACAGTACTTATATGTAAAATTTGATCATCTAAAGACTTTAAGGCATAAACACGTAATCATTTTATTCATGATATAGAGATGTGAAGTGCACAACATCTACATGATTTGATGAGTTTTGTAGTCTTTCTCTTTGCCGTCAAACTAAATATAAATACGTACATGAGACAATGATCATGGACAGACAGACAGACAGACTGACTTTATTTATTTCCCAGAGGGAAATGCAAATGCAGGGATTAATAAAGCGTTGGCTTTATTATTATTTATTATTAAAATCCCCCCAAACATATATTTTCTAAATACATTTGCTAAAAGTAAAATAACCCTAGTAGTAAAAGAAATGATTTCTCAGCGAGGTGGAGCACAGCACCGCCACCACTGGGTGAAGAAACCTGCCAAACACCGTGCTTCCGAACCCAAAGAGAGAGCGCTGAATCCGGGACAAGGGACAAGCCTGTCTCCAAGCCCTCTTCCAGATCCGCCTGCGAGCGCCACAACGCCGCTTTGCCTCAGCCATGAGGGAGAGCGCCCACCTCGAAGATCGCACTCCTGGAGTAAAGGGTCTGCATGGAAACACGGCTGCAATGCGAACAGTCAACTCCGTTGAGAGCACTCTGAGCATGCTTCTCTCCCAAGCAAACTACACACAGCTGGAAGTCATGCTTGCTTTTGCTTTCCTATCTTTTTTTTTATTTCTCTCTCACACAGACACACACACACACACAGAGCACTTCCTGAACAAACAGAAGCTAGTGTCAGCTCCAACGCATGCACGTTTTATTGCTTCCTGGTTGTGATGTCACCCCGCCCCGCACACGACAACGTGGAAGCGTTCCCAAAGCATGACTGACGCAGCTCGAGTTCCTGAAAGGGAACGTATAAAATACAGACAAATCAACACCAGGGGGAGCCATTAAGCATGGAAATACAGAAAGGAAATGAATGAGTTAAGGAAGAAATTTAAAAATAAATCAAATGTTCAGAGAATAGGGAAGTGTAAGCACTGTAAAAATACTGAATGCAGAAATTATATGTAATGAAGAAGTACATTGAAGAGAACAGAATAGTTTATGTTTTGCTAATAGATTAAAGTTTGATGCCATTATATGATTTACAGTCGAGCGTCCATTAATTTCTGCTATGCAAAATACATTAGGGACTTTTTCACATCTACGTGGTCACTGACATGCTGCTACGTTTGCACTTCCTGTGTAAAATGTGAGTGTGTGAATGTGATCTATAGACTGTTCATTATTATCAGTCACGGTGCAGCAGTTGGTCAGTGTGTGTTTGGCTCTCGTTTAGTTTTTCGGATTAATCTGTGGTTTCGGGTCCTCGTCAAAGAATGAAGGTGTTTTTCCTTCTGCTCCTCATACAGCTTCATATCACTGAAGGTGAGTCTGCTGATATCTCTCTTTTCTCCTGTTTTTTTTCTTCATAGTACTTATATGTAAAATTTGATCATCTAAAGACTTTAAAGCATAAACACGTAATCATTTTATTCATGATATAAAGATGTAAAGTGCACACTGAACATCTGAAATGATATATATATATACTATATATACTAGGATCATGTAGAACATTGAGTCTCCTTCATCATGACTGGTGTTCTTGTTGTTCCCGTTTCACACCACTACAATTTCCTCTCACGATCTCTCATTGGCTGTTACACATCGAGGTTTTTACAGTGTCATACATGTGGTTATACTACAAGACTCTGTGCCGTTGTATGAATCTCTAGGGTGTGTACACTGTTGAGAGGATGGATGGAGGATGTCAGTGCATTGCTTAGTCATGTGGTGTGTTCACACTGTGGCTAATTTACACCAGAAGTTGGTGGTGAGCTACTAAAACGGAAATAAGTTAACTTTTAGAGCTGCAGAGTAACACAAGAGAGGAACATACTACATTATAAGTGTTTAGTAAGCATTAAGACATTTTTCAAATTTCTTGTATTTTCATTGAATGTACTGTAATTTTTTTCACCAAAATATTAAGATGTGGATGTTAGTGAGTTTAGGAGGTACAGGTTGTCTGTAGTTGCTGCAGATGCCAAACTGCTCATTAACAGATCATTAACTGGTGTGTTCATACAGGCTGCAGAAAGCTGGAAGGAAATAGAGACATAAGACAGGTCACTGCATACCCAGGAGACTCAGTACTGCTGTCCTGCTCCTGCACTGACCTCCACACCAAACCTCAGAACTTCAGATGGAGCAAATATTCCAGTCCGGGTGAATGGATAAATATATCTTTTGATCGTGAGTCGTACAAATACAGATATCAGCTGGTTAATGAACAGTTTTCAGGAAATTTTTCTCTGCTCATATCCAACCTGACTGTAGAGGATGGAGGAGATTACAGGTGTAATCTTACAGAGAGTGAATACAGACAGATCAGACTCACTGTTCACGGTAAATGACTCATTTTTATTCACAACGATACTTCAATGATAATCTCATGGCCCCATTCAATTATTATTCCGACATTGTAAAAGTAATGCAGCATGTTGATGTTTGTTCATTCTCCAGTTTGCACACGGAATCAGCAGACAGTCAGTGTGACTGGATACATGGGGAAGTCTGTCCTTCTGCCCTGCTTCCTCTCTGAGCCATCACACACTTTGAGATGGTTGTTTTCAAAAGAATGTGATTACAAAGAAATCTTCCCCAAGAACCAAATAAAAGGCTACACAGACAGAGTTCAGCAGTTTAATGATCATTCAGGAAACATCTCTCTTCTCATATCAGACCTGACTGTGAAGGATGGAGGGTATTACATGTGTGAGATCAGGAACAGCAGCAATACAACCATCCATCTTACAGTTAAAGGTAAAAAGATCTTGTGAATATAAGATGTATGTAAAGTTGTAGAAAGTGTCTAGCTAAAAATGTCTTTGTAATTATATGGATTATAACTGTATAGAAAGCTATGAAGAGTGAAAAGTCGGTTAGACCAAATGACATTCCGGTAGAAGTGTGGAGATGTTTAGTAGAGATGGCAGTGGAGTTTTTAACCAGGTTGTTCAGCAAGATTCTGGAAGGTGAGAAGATGTCTGAGGAATGGAGAAGGAGTGTGCTGGTACTGATCTTTAAGAATAAGGGAGATGTACAGACCTGCAGTAACTACAGGGGAATTAAGTTGATCAGTCACACCATGAAGTTATGGGAAAGAGTAGTGGAAGCCAGGCTGAGAGAAGAGGTGACCATCTGTGAGCAACAGTATGGTTTCATGCCGAGGAAGAGCACCACAGATGCCATATTTGCTTTGAGGATGTTGATGGAGAAGTATAGAGAAGGACAGAAGGAATTGCATTGTGTATTTGTGGATTTAGAGAAAGCGTACGACAGGGTGGAGAGAGGAGTTGTGGTATTGTATGAAGAAGTCAGGTGTGTCAGAGAAGTATGTGAGGGTGGTGCAGGACAGTGTGACAGCAGTGAAGTGTGCAGTAGGACAGACTGGTTTAAGGTGGAGGTTCAGAAAAAAGAAATTTTCCACTAAGACCAGACAAATCTCTATACCCAAAGAATGCAACTCTTTAATGATCGTCCTCCAGGAAATCTCTCTCTGTTTATATCACACCTGACTGTAGAGGATAAAAGATGGTACAGGTGTAATATCAAAGGTGCTAACTATAAGGACATCTATCTCAGAATAAGAGGTTAAAAGATCTATTGTGTAGTGCCTCGTCAAGCAAATATCTTTATTAAATATCTCATTGCAGGCGCAGTGAGACCTTCAAAATCCACAACAGTGATCACAAAATTTTCACCTAAATCCACAACAGGTATCCCACACCAGTGATGCACACTGGAATAAAATAAAATATAATTGTGAGTATGTTACTCCATAAAGAAATGTTCTGTCTGATACTGATGATGTTCCTCCAGGGTCTCTTCCCTTCGTCCCCTTCGCCGTGGTGACTGTGATCTTTCTGCACATCATTGTGGCTGTCGTCTATTGCGCCACCAGAAAGAAAGGTCCACACGCTTTCAAGCTCTTGTAATCTTAAATGTATTCTCCACTTCCACACCATTTTAGCTGCATTACCCTGTTTTTTATTTTATTTTACTCTCCAGGTCCTGATACAGTTCATTACAGCAGAGGTGATGGAGATGAAACAGTGAGTGTGCAGTAGAGAGAAACATCAACAGCAGCAAACCTACTCACCTGTTTAACAGACCGGATAGTCTCTTACACACCTGCATGTATATTAACTGCCACTGACTCTGAAAGAGTATTAGTTAGCATGTCAACCTTTCAGCAGTTACATGCCTTGTGTTTATTACTTGATTTTGCCATCTAGTGGAATAACATCTATGTGTTTCTTGCCATTTGATTCAATAAGCTAGTTTTACATAACACTGATTATAAATGCATTTGACCTGCTGCTATGGGAAAGTTCTGTTCTCTCACGCAAGCACAGAACGTTGCACCAGAGTGCTAGCGAGTGCTAGCAGTTGGTGTGTTCTGGTGCAACTTTTTTAACGCAGACGATGCGAGGCAACACCACAATCAGTTTTCCTCAGAGCACAAAGTTTGCCACAGGGAGGTGTGTGAACCCAAATGCACAATTAGAAGACACACTCAGAAAAATATATACTATATTTCCAGTTTAAAGTCCAAAAAGTGCAACATGGGAAGACAGAAAAAACATATCTTTAAACTCTTACCTTATCTTGGTTGAAGCGAAAATGGTTTACGGCCCTTATCTTTCCAAATAAAACGAGATTTGCAGCAGTGGATTCGTTTGTGACTCATTTCATGTTGTTGTTGTGTACTGCTTACACACATTCAGCAAATACATTCGTTATACGTTTCCCATTGAAGAACAGTGATCTAAAAGCGATGCTTGAAGTTTAGACCTTAAGAATGGTTTTTATTTTGTCGTTTTTACTCTTGTCCCTATTGTTAAACATTAACACCTGAGAACAAAGGGTTCATGTCCATGTTCATCATTTAAACACAAAATTTTAACAAAAAAAAGACACTTTGACTAACAAGACTGAGGCAGAGACAATAGAGGATTCTGGAACAAAATGTCTTGTGGAGGGAAATGGGAAATACAAGCAGAGAAAAAAATCATGAAAAAAAAAAGCAATTGAGTGTATACTTCGTTCTTCCTCAGCACATGTCCAAACAATCTCAATCGCACCTCCCTCACCTTGTCCTGCATGCGCTGTCCCTCCATTAAACTAATTTCTTGTCCTGTCCCTCCCAATTATCATCTCAACATCTTCAGCTCTGTTACGTCCAGCTCCACCTCATGTTTTTTAGTCAATATCACTGTCTCTAAACCATACAACCTAGCAAGTCTCACCACAGTCCTATAAACTTTCCCTTTCTCATTAAGCCAGGACAGACAGACAGACAGACAGACAGACTGACTTTATTTATTTCCCAGAGGGAAATGTAAATGCAGGGATTAATAAAGCTTTGGCTTTATTATTATTTATTATTAAAATCCGCCCAAAAATATCTTCTCTAAATACATTTGCTAAAAGTAAAATAACCCTAGTAGTAAAAGAAATGATTTCTCAGCAAGGTGGAGCACAGCACCGCCACCACTGGGTGAAGAAACCCGCCAAACACCATGCTTCCGAACCCAAAGAGAGAGCGCTGAATACGGGACAAGGGACAAGCCTGTCTCCAAGCCCTCTTACAGATCCGCCTGTGAGCGCCACGACGCCGCTTTGCCTCAGCCACGAGGGAGAGCGCCCACCTCGAAGATCGCACTCCTGGAGTAAAGGGTCTGCATGGAAACACGGCTGCAATGCGAACAGTCAACTCCGTTGAGAGCACTCTGAGCATGCTTCTCTCCCAAGCAAACTACACACAGCTGGAAGTCATGCTTGCTTTTGCTTTCCTATCTTTTTTTTTATTTCTCTCTCACACAGACACACACACACACACAGAGCACTTCCTGAACAAACAGAAGCTAGTGTCAGCTCCAACGCATGCACGTTTTATTGCTTCCTGGTTGTGATGTCACCCCGCCCCGCACACGACAACGTGGAAGCGTTCCCAAAGCATGACTGACGCAGCACGAGTTCCTGAAAGGGAACGTATAAAATACAGACAAATCAACACCAGGGGGAGCCATTAAGCATGGAAATACAGAAAGGAAATGAATGAGTTAAGGAAGAAATTTAAAAATAAATCAAATGTTCGGAGAATAGGGAAGTGTAAGCACTGTAAAAATACTGAATGCAGAAATTATATGTAATGAAGAAGTACATTGAAGAGAACAGAATAGTTTATGTTTTGCTAATAGATTCAAGTTTGATGCCATTATATGATTTACAGTTGAGCGTCCACTCATTTCTGCTATTCAAAATACATTAGGGACTTTTTCACATCTACGTGGTCACTGACATGCTGCTACTTTTGCACTTCCTGTATAAACTGTGAGTGTGTGAATGTGATCTATAGACTGTTCATTATTATTAGTCACGGTGCAGCAGTTGGTCAGTGTGTGTTTGGCTCTCGTTTAGTTTTTCGGATTAATCTGTGGTTTCGGGTCCTTGTCAAAGAATGAAGGTGTTTTTCCTTCTGCTCCTCATACAGCTTCATATCACTGAAGGTGAGTCTGCTGATATCTCTCTTTGCTCCTGTTTTTTTTCTTCATAGTACTTATATGTAAAATTTGATCATCTAAAGACTTTAAAGCATAAACACATAATCATTTTATTCATGATATAAAGATGTAAAGTGCACACTGAACATCTGAAATGATATATATATATATATATATATATATATATATATATATATATACTATATATACTAGGATCATGTAGAACATTGAGTCTCCTTCATCATGACTGGTGTTCTTGTTGTTCCCGTTTCACACCACTACAATTTCCTCTCACGATCTCTCATTGGCTGTTACACATCGAGGTTTTTACAGTGTCATACATGTGGTTATACTACAAGACTCTGTGCCGTTGTATGAATCTCTAGGGTGTGTACACTGTTGAGAGGATGGGTGGAGGATGTCAGTGCATTGCTTAGTCATGTGGTGTGTTCACACTGTGGCTAATTTACACCAGAAGTTGGTGGTGAGCTACTAAAACGGAAATAAGTTAACTTTTAGAGCTGCAGAGTAACACAAGAGAGGAACATACTACATTATAAGTGTTTAGTAAGCATTAAGAGATTGTTTTTAGCTCGCAGGGATAAGACTGCATTTGCTTTTTCAAATTTCTTGTATTTTCATTGAATGTACTGTCATTTTTTTCATCAAAATATTAAGATGTGGATGTTAGTGAGTTTAGGAGGTACAGGTTGTCTGTAGTTCTGTAGAGTTGCTGCAGATGGTGAACTGCTCATTAACAGATCATTAACTGGTGTGTTCATACAGGCTGCAGGAAGCTGGAAGGAAATACAGACGTAAGACAGATCACTGCCTACCCAGGAGACTCAGTACTGCTGTCCTGCTCCTGCACTGACCTCCACACCAAACCTCAGAGCTTCACATGGAGCAAATATTCCAGTCCGAGTGAATGGATAAATATATCCTTGGATCGTGAGCCGTACAAATACAGATATCAGCTGGTTAATGAACAGTCTTCAGGAAATCTCTCTCTGCTCATATCCAACCTGACTGTAGAGGATGGAGGAGATTACAGGTGTAATCTTACAGAGAGTGAATACAGACAGATCAGACTCACTGTTCACGGTAAATGACTCATTTTTATTCACAACGATACTTCAATGATAATCTCATGGCCTCATTCAATTATTATTCTGACATTGTAAAAGTAATGCAGCATGTTGATATTTGTTCATTCTCCAGTTTGCACACGGAATCAGCAGACAGTCAGTGTGACTGGATACATGGGGAAGTCTGTCCTTCTGCCCTGCTTCCTCTCTGAGCCATCACACACTTTGAGATGGTTGTTTTCAAAAGAATGTGATTACAAAGAAATCTTCCCCAAGAACCAAATAAAAGGCTACACAGACAGAGTTCAGCAGTTTAATGATCATTCAGGAAACATCTCTCTTCTCATATCAGACCTGACTGTGAAGGATGGAGGGTATTACATGTGTGAGATCAGGAACAGCAGCAATACAACCATCCATCTTACAGTTAAAGGTGAAACAATCTTGTGAATATATACTTCTCATTTAAGAACTATGACAAAATGACAACGATGATAATGAGATGTTCATTTACATGAAAACTTACTTTTGAGAGATGAACGAAGGATTTTGAGAAAAATGTAGGCTTTTGAATTAAATCTGATGTGTTGTGCTGTTTGTATAAGTCATTTTAAGAAATGCATTTTCTGGTTTGTAAATACTAAGGACGATTCGAGAAATGCTCCGAAGCAACTGAGAAAAACTCTAAACTTTTCTCTAATGCAGGGGCTCTGACAGGATCTTCAGCATCTACACCAGTGATCACAACATCTTTACCTACATCCACAGCAGGTACCACACACCACTGAGAAACACTGTTTATACGGTGTGAACATGTTACTACATCAGCTCACATTTAGAAACACACGCTAACATTATCTGGTCTTTCACTTCCTGTTGGTGTCACAACATCACCAACCGCAATAATTAAGTTCTACCAGTGGTGGGCCGTCATGACCAGCAAGGCTTTCTGTGCTCCCCTAAACGCTATCAAAATCCCTGAATTATGTTTGAATATACATGGGATTTTTGGAACGTGTCCCCTGCAATATCCGAGGGTTACTGTAGTCTATACTTTTCATTTCATAGCTTTTCTCTCAGGTATAAGTTTTTCTATCCAAGTGCACATTTCGATTGGAGATCTATCCAATCAGATCTCAGTCATCACATCACATTTTGCCAAGGTTAAAGATAATCCATGACTTCACAGTAAACACTGCAGGCGTCCTATAGTTTACAATCCATGTTGCTTGAAGCTGCTGATTGTGATCCGTCCACTCCGAGGCCACCTAGAAAGCGGCATCTGTAACCCGCATCTGTAGCAAACTGTGTGACCCTATGTGTCAATTTGACCTCTCTTCTGTTCCACACAACCCAGACACCACCACCATTTTCATCTGTACTGCTGTAGCTCTAATGCTACTACTGCTACTTGGGGGAGTCATGTACTGGAAATCCAGAGGTACACTTCACACATTCCACACACACACACACACACACACACACACACACACACACACACACACACACACACACACAATTATTGTACTCTAATCCTCTCTGGGTTTTTTCTATAGGGCAGAGACGAAGACAGATTGAGAACGGTGATGAACAACCAGGAATGAGGATACAGCAGAATGAGCAGGTAAATGCACACATCAATGTCCTGTGTATTTGTGTGTTTGTGTGTGTGTGTGTGTGTGTGTGTGTGTGTGTGTGTGTGCCTCTGGGTTTCCAGTACATGACTCCCCCAAGCATCAGTGTAATAACGTGTTACTGATGCTTTATTCCCTCAGGAGGATGTGATGTACATGACTGTAGACCACAGTAACACTGTGAGAGCTGAACAAACTCCAGTGGCATCAGAAGATACTGCAGTGTATTCCCTCGTCCAAACTCATTAAGACACACACACACACAATTATACGAATGTTTGTGTGGTCTTTCATTTACTTGTGTGTGACTTTTAGCAAAATAGATATAGATATAGATAAATATAGATATAAAACATAAAAAAATAAACTTCAAAGAAAAAATATTTCTAATCAATAAACGTTTGTTTTACTGAAGCGCCACGTCTCAAATCAAAGACCAAAATCCAGCAATTAAAACTGTCCATGAGGAAACATAGCAAAGGCTTCCGTTTGGTGTCCTGATGATTAACAGAATTTAAAACACCATAATTACTTTAAAACATTTACAAGATTATTTTGTCCTTATGCTCTAAGTTAAGTTGATCTTCTTCTTCTTCTTCGGTTCTCCCATTAGGGGTCGCCACAGCGGATCATCCATCTCCATTCCCCCTTGTCCTCTATATCGGCCACTTTCAAACCAGCTACCTGCATGTCTTCCCTCACCACATCTATAAACCTCCTCTTTGGCCTTCCTCTTTTCCTTCTTTCTGGTGTCTCCATCCTCAACATTCTCCTACCGATGTATCCCTCCTCTGCACATGTCCAAATCATCTCAATTGGGCCTCTCTTAATTTGTCCCCAAAACGTCCTACATGCTCTGTCCCTCTAATAAACTAATTTCTAATCTTGTCCATCGTCGTCACTCCCAATGAACATCTCAACATCTTCAGCTCTGCTACCTCCAGCTCCACCTCCTGCCTTTTACTCAATGCCACTGACTCTAAAACATAGAACAGTATTTATATATAAATACAAATCATACCTATGATGTAATACTGGTTTGCATTGTTAGCATGCTTCAACGTTCTTTCTAAGTTACATAGCACGTTTTATCTCCACAATGTCTCACCGTTGGTTTATCCCCTCACATATCTTAGCATCAGTCTTGTTTTATCACTCTAAGTTTATGTTGATTGTATGACCTACACATGGGAGGAGCTGGTAGTATAAAGCACTTTGCTTTTCTTTTTTTTTTTTTTTGCATGCATCGTTTTAAATTGAGTGTAGCCTGGATTTGAATTAGTCTACCTGTTAATTCAATAAAACATCTTTTTTATATGCACTTACATCCATCCATATGTTTATTACATGAGAGCAAGTAGAATGTATGTATGTAAAAGGATGTAAAATGTACAAGCTGAGAACATGTTCTTTATAGTGTTACTTACACTGATAATATTTGACTTTTCTTTGTTGAGTTAATTTAACAATAGTGAATTTTCCTCAAATTCAACCAAACTTCGATTCAAAAGTAAAGAATTTTTATTTTTAAAACTAGATCCTGGCTCCAGTTGTTATTTGAATGTAGTATGAGTTGCTACTGAACGGGTAAAAGGTGAACAATCTATAAATAAATCAGTAAGGATCTGAGGGATCCTGCTAAGTCTATAGCCTTTCTTTTTTTTTCATCTTTCCAGTTTTTATTTCCACCAGATGTAACCATTTTGTCCCAGTGTCCCTATTTTGCCAAACAGATGCTAATGAGGCACAAGTGAAAGCAATAAGAACCAAACAGAGGAAACAGGATCCCTCAAATCCTAAAAATAATGACATGTAATGTACTGTATGTGCATAAAAAGTACAAACAAATATACAGAAATACACCAAAATACACCAGTTCTGATTAAGAATGCAGGGCCGAAGTGAATAAAAACAAGTCTGTCTACAGTTAAATCTAATCAAATACAATAGAAAAATTAAACAGCAGGATTAGTGTAAAATAATTACAAAAAAAATATTTTTGGAGTGAAACACAATACATTAAGCCTAATATGTTTTAATACATTCCACAGCCTGTGATTAGTCCTGATTAAGTGCAAAAGATTCGAAACACTAGCTGTGTTATTCCACAAAGTGGCAACAAAGAGCGATAAAAGCGTTCAACCCTGGTACCGACATCATGCAGGAGAGGGTCATTTTTTAGTAGCATACAGAAAGGAAACATCCAAACCGTATGTCTTTCAGTTAGAAATAAAATATTATATGTTGGTGTATTAGTTGCTGTCTCATCTGCTAATCAGTTCTGCAGGGTCTCTTCCATGTATGATCTTCAGTTGATCTCCTGCTCTACTGCAGACGCACTGTTCCATCTCGATTACCTTTGCTGTAGTAAACTGTTTTTTAGACCTGGGGAGTTAAATAATAAGGAAAAAGCTCAGTTCATACATCTAAAACAAACATATGTAAAAGGGTTCACAAAAAATTGGGCTCATCCCTCAAAATAGCTTAAATATCATAGAAAACGTGATGTAATTTGTGTGAAAATTCAGGTGGATAACTTATCAATCTTAGTATGTGAGTATGGGATATCAAGGACCATCTCTGACCAAAGGTGTATTATGATTATTATTGAGACACCACTCTTACCTGATCATTTGGGTGATAACACCGGTACCAATACAAAATAAAGGTGTAGGTGACTGTGATTATGATTTACAGACATCCGGCTTACAGTCAAACGGCTATTACTCAATTCTTAAAACTTAATTTGCATTTAAATCCAATTTATAAAACAACTGCAAGACAGAACATCTGGGATTGTCCTGTGTTTTTTTGGGTTAGGGTTAGGGTTAGGGTTCAACTTTTTGAAATGGTGCATACCTTTCTTTCTGGTGGAGCAGTAGACCACAGCCACGATAATGTGCAGGAAGATCGCAGTCACCACAGCGAAGGGGATGAAGGGAAGAGACTCTGGAAAGATCCGTCAAAATATAACATTTTTATGTGGTACACAGACGTTTGGACACTTTTATTGAAAAGAAAAAGTGATTAATAAGTATAAAAGTGAAGTTATAAAGAAAAAGAATGAGTTATGAGGGAATTTCGGAATTATCATAATATGAGGTGGAATCAAAAAGGTTTAAGACTAGGTCTGTTTAGAAGAGAGTACTTTTTTTTATCTACGTGACTTTCAGAATAGTCCCTTTAGGTTCCCTGGTGGTCTAGTGGTTAGCATGGGGCGCTCTCACTGCTGCGACCCTTTCAGGGAACCAAACCCAGCTATTATGGTTGCACAAGCCAGTGCGCTCTTAGTGCCAGTCCCAAGCCTGGATAAATGGGGAGGGTTGCGTTAGGAAGGGCATCCAGCGTAAAAACATGTGCCATGAATACGGATGATCCGCTGTGGGGACCTCTAATGGGAGAAGCTGAAAGAAAGCTTTACTTTCATTCAGAATAGTCATTTTGCACAGCAATACAGCGCTCCCAGCATTCTTTTGGAACGTGTCCTGGAAGTCTTCTTCTTGTCAAGCTCTCCGGTTCTCCACAATGGTGTTAAAACGGTGACCTTTGAAGTCAAATCTGGCGAGTAGTGCTGGTGCGGAAGTGAAATCACGTGGGCCGTGCTTCGACGATCACCATACACAAGTTGCCGAACGGTTTCGCCATTTTTAAAGGTTTCGCAGTTGCTGAAACACCTCGAACGACTCGTTGCAGCTGCGCCGTATGTGAAACGTATGTCATGTCAAACATCTCTGTGGCAGATTTGCCCAATTTCAGGCAGAATTTCACAATTGCTCTTTGTTCTAACTTTCTGTCCAATGATACAATTGCAGACGTGGTCAGAATGGCACCAGTTAGCACCATTAGACTTGAAACCTTTTGATAACACCTTGTATATAATGATTTATATCTCAAGGTTAGTTTTAGTTAGTCTCATTTAAATAAATTCATATTTCTATATAATACTAATTAGTTTAGAAATGTGTGTTGAGGTTTTGATATTTGATTTCATGATGAATATATTGAGATATATTGAACTTCCTGGCTTGAAATATATAATTTGCAAACAAACGTTATTAGAACATTGGTTATCTAGTCTCATCCCAGTGTGTGTGAGTGGTGTGTGGTACCTGATGTGGAATTAGTTGTTGTGATAATGGGTGTGGATGTTAAAGGCCATATTGGGGCATCTACAAGAAAATAACAGTTGAATAATTATTAATAAAGATTATGATGTGCAATGAGTCAAGAACTGTACATAGATTACATGCAAAATATTGTTTTACCTTTTACTACAAGTGGAACATCTGTAATGATTTTCCTTATCTCACATCTGTAATACCCTTCATCCTTTAAAGTCAGCTGTGATATCAGTAAAGATAGATTTCCTGGATGATCATTAATAAGCTGAACTCTGCCTGTGTACAGATTTGTCTGGTCCTTTGGGTAGATTTCTTTATATTGAAAATCCTTATAAAATAACCATGTGAAAGTGTGGGGTTTGGCTTGCAGGTCAGAGCAGGAGCATGGCAAAAGGACAGACTGTCCCACATACCCAGTCACATACACTAATTTTTCAGTCAGTTTACAACCTGGAGAATGAACAAACATCGCACTTCTGTTAAATCAGATGAATCTGTCATGATATTACTACCGAAGTAGTGTTGTGAATTGAAATGTGTCATTTACCTTCAACGATGAGTCTTATATACCTGATTTCACCCACTTCATTCATACACATGTAGTATCCATCATCGTTTCCAGTCACGTGTGATATGAATAGAGAATATCCTGAAGACTCATTAACCAGCTGAAATTTGTTGGTGTACTGATCACTCTCAGGAGATATCTTTATCCATTTATCCTTTTTATCATATTTGCTCCATGTGAATATTTGAGGTTTGGTGTGGAGGTCAGTGCAGGAGCAGGGCAGCAGTACTGAGTCTCCTGTGTATGCAGTGATTTGTATATCTTTATTTCCCTTTAGCCTGCAGCCTGTAGGAACACACCAGTTAGTGATCTGTTAATGAGCAGTTCACCATCTGCAGCAACTCGACAGAAACCAATAAGGTATAAGTAATACCTTGGTACTCGTCTATAATTTGAAGATATCCCTTTAAATTCAGAGTTAAAAATAAACAAAGACCATTTAACAAAGCACTAAATACCATCAACTAGGAACCAGAAACAAACCCGAGCACTAAATTTTGAATATATTCAAGTACTAAACAAGGTAACAAGAAAATAATGTCAGTGAAACGGGGCGCAAAATACTATACCCTGCAAAGCTTGTAAGGACTTCCATGTTGAAGAGATATTGCATGACAACTATGGTAAGGCTGGACTTTGCAAGATGCGCATGATGATATGTTTCAAAAGGCTTTAAATACAAAAAAAATTATATTAAATATGAGACAGAGTACAGATGACTCACCTGCATTGACGTGGAGAAAAAAAAACAGAAGATAAAAACAAATCCGCATTCTTAAATTTTAACGAATTCGATTAATTACCATCCACACTCGCTAATATACACACAGCAGGAATGACAAATGTTTTCAAATGCAAGCATTTCCACAACCACTTACACATGCAGCCCACATACAATGAAGCAATAAAGTCCTTGAAATTGTAACTTCCTCTTACATCTGTTCAGAATTTGCAGGTTCTCACATTCACACGATCTCTCCATCCATTTAGCCATCTGTTTAATATATCTATTCACAGCATCAGAATCCAAATTGAGTGTTCATCACCTCAATGAAGTTGTATAAGGATAGGTAAAAAAGAAATTACACCTATATTCTTATTGGGGAACCAATCTCACACTTATAATCCAAAGGGAGAATTAGAGTTGACTGCTTTCATACGTACAGAGGAAGCGCTAGGAAAGGAAGTGCAACGTCAGCGACAAAAGATTGAAATACAAAGAAGGCCAAAGCACACAAATCCTAACCAATAACCAACAAAATGAGAAAAGACACAGATGAAGCATTTAATAGGGAATGGATTTGATCGAGTGGAGGTTAATTTTTTTTATTTTTAACCACAGATGGACTTGGTATAAAATGTGATGATGATCTCAATTATTTCTGAAAAAAGATGTTCTTCACACTTACCCATAACCCATGCACATATTTTAAAGTGTGGCAATAATCTATTATTTTAAGATGACTCTTGGCCACACCTGTAACCATTTACATCAATAAGCGATTTCATAATATTTGGAAAAACCATTGATGTGGTAAAACCAAGTGTATGTTTTGCAATGACCACTGTTGGGTGTTAGACATGCGTTAAAAAAGGAAGTTAAATCATTTCCAGTCATCAGTTGATGACATGCACCCGGTTTGGAGATGTGTGTAGAACTTTCAAGACTAAAAATGATTCTTTAAATTTTTTTAATATAATAATTATTATTATTTATTCCTTTAAAATTTCATGCAACAAATAATTTTCTGAATAATAACAATGATCTCTTTTATCTTTTATCTGTCCTTGCTGGTTTGTCTTGTGTCCTGGTAGTTTCCTTTCCCACCGCTATATCCTCCCACCGCTGCGACCCGGGTTCGATTCCCGGTCAGGGAACCATCCCCAGCCACTCTCAGTGCCGGTCCCAAGCCCGGATAAATTGGGGAGGGTTGCGTTAGGAAGGGCATCCAGCGTAAAAACATGTGCCAAATCAAACGAAAGAAAGTTTTTAATTGCCATATTACATCAAAATACAAATTTTTAAATTTAATACACAAATTTATTTCAAATTACTCAAAATAAAAATGGTAAAAATGCACTGTACAGTGTTTTCTTTACATTTAAGTTTAAAACCAAACTTTCTGTCATTTTCTCTGGCCTGAATCTTCTCCTCATCCCTTGCTGTTTTTTTTTCTTCATTTTTTATTCTGCAGCGCTTTTACTGTCCTGAGCGCTACAGAGTTTAGGGCAGTGTGTAAACCCAAATCCAGAGAAATAGCGATGAATCAATAATTTTACAAAGACACGAAGCAGCAAAAAAAAATAAATACCAAAAATTCAGATGGGGTTGCTTAGTGGTACAGAATTTAACGTATCAAAAGGTTGCGAGTTCAAATCCCAGCCACACCAAGCTACCACTTCTGGTTCCCTGAGCAAGACCTTTAACCCCATAGCTGCTCAGTTGTATGACTGACATAAATTTAGGTTGATCTGGATAAGGGCACCTGCCAATGCCATAAAAGCAAAAAACAAATCAAACAAACAAACCAAAAACATGTTTCAAAGTGTTCAACAAAAAATCCACAATGCAAAAGCGAAAAATCGTTAAATCCTCAAAAACTCAGGAAAAAAATTGTAATTAGCAAAAATAAACAAAGTAAAAATTTTTAACTAATTGCTGTAGCTATCCAAAAAAAAAAAAAAAAAATAAAATCCAAGCGCCCCATGTGCGCTACCTTAGAATCATAAGAGTTAAAATAAAAAGAGTGTTTACCCAGGTAACAATCTGGTCTTTTGGTTTCACGTAATTTGTCCAACTTAAAATCTCCTAATTTGTTACCACTGGTGTTCCACAAGGCTCTGTTTTGGGCCCTTTTTAATGTAGTAATTACTGGTTAACTCTTGGATAGATTTATAGGAAATATATCTATATATTGAAAAACAGAGGTTCTTCTGGTTGGCGCTAAATCCGATTTGTCGAAATTCTCAAAAGTTTTTTACTTTCTTTTAATAATTCTCCAATGTTCTCAGTTTGGGTGTTGTCCTCGATAATTCATTGTCTTTTAAAAAACATGTATACAATTAATATAATAGTATTTTTGTCTTTGGGTTTATTAGTTTACTAATTAACACTCTTTTACTTTAATTAGCTTGTGGTAGATTTCATACAAACTTTATGGTATATTACGGATCACACAATTTTACATTTGAATCAAAAGACCAGGAGGGACCAAACCCGGCATATAGAGGCTGAGTGAATGTGGTGTAGACTCTGTGAAGAAGTTTTATTCTGTCAGAGACGCTGTAGAAGGACAGAATTCCTGCACTTTGATCCACATAGACTCCGATTCTGGAGGATGCTGGAACTTTGAGATCAGTCTTGATGTCTTTGTGATGGAAAGATAGAGAAGAAGGAGAACACCACAGACTCCAGGACTGATTATTCCTTCCAAACAGATATTTCTTATTCTGTCCTTTCCTTCTGATGTCTTTATATGAGACTGATATGTCCACGCATCCATCCCGACTCCGCTCCACCTCCCAATAACAGCGTCCACACACACTCTCCTTACACAACACCTGAGGCCAGGAGTCAAATCTCTCTGGATGATCAAAGTATGGCTGCTCCTTCTCGATATATCTCACGACTCTATTGTTCTCAGACAAAACGAGTTTACGATATGCCGTGTCGGGATCCAGAGTCAGATAGCAAAAATCTAGCAAAATAAAATGCAACAAAGTGAACATTTTATGGTTTCATACATTATATTGTCTAGTGAGACGTGTGGTTCATGTAACTTACATTTCAGGAAATCTTCTCTGCTCTCCGGCTCTGGTGGGGAAATGATCTGAACGGCTGCAGCTGTGAAGAGAAAAATCGAAACAAAGACGAAAAGCATTATGCGTTGTGTAAAAAATGAAAAAGTAGGTTTATTCATTTGAAATCAGTATTTAGTTCATGGCTGCAGTAAAGTAAGCAGGAGCACTGCCCACAGAGCGGATTAAGACGTCCATCATTGTGTTTCTCCAGAAGGAAAAGCTCCTCTTACCATGTGGATGAATTTTGCTGAATTCCTCCTCACAGAATTCCTCAAGCCTTTTCTTCAGATCTGAGAGAGAATTCCTCACCCCATCAAAAGAGAGATGTTGATGAAGAGTGATGCTGGATGTTTCAAAATTTGGTCTATCTACTACAGGAGAGCGACGTCCAGATGCCTAGAGAAAACAATTACAACTTCAAGGATAGCTTGGTAAGGAAAAAAGAAGGATATTGTAGCTCAGTGTTGCAGCTTTCAGATTGTCTTTTTTGCAAAATGTTATATATTCAAATGACCCAGCATGCATTACACAAATGCATTATAACATCACTGCGAATCCTCCTTATGAGCCACCGTTTTTTAATGCGATAGCTACATAGGTCTTCAAACTGATATTACTAAGCGTAACTAAGAATTGAAGTGCAGAATGGGTAGCTTTCTGTTTTGGAGTCTTGTATTTTGGTTTTGAGTTTGCTTTTGAGTCTGGTTCCTCTCAAGGTTTCCTCCATTTTCCTTCCTACCATCTTTGAATTTGAGGCACTAAGCAGTAACAAACAGTAATAAACTGGAACCTGACCTCCTCACCTGATACCTTCCCTTAATAAGAGGAATATTAGACAGTGTGTGAGGAAAATCTGTAGATCAGTCAGTGAGTGTTACCTGGAGAAAACGGATGTGATCGTGTGTGTGTGAAAGCTGCTCCATCTCATTGACTCTCCTCTGAAGATCAGAAATCTCTTGCTCCAGTTGCTCCACCAGTCGTTCAGCACGACTCACTTCAGCCTTCTCCTGATCTCTGATCATCTCAGTCACCTCTGAGCGCTTTTTCTCCATGGATCTGATCATTTCAGTAAAGACCCTCAAAGTTTCCTTTACTGCTGTCTGAGCACTTAGCTGTTAGGACACACACACACACACACACACACACACACACACACACACACACACACACACACACACACACACATTTAAAGCTCATCTATTATCCCATATATCCCATGACTCTATGTCCTTGTTTGTGTGTGTTTCTAGGAGCAGCTCCATTACTGCTCACCTTTATAGTGTTTACAGCTTGTTTCAGCTCCTGCACCTTCTTCTGCTTCTCCTGGATTCTCTGCTCGGATATGATCTGCTCTGCTTTCAGCTCACTCTGAGGGACAAAATAATTCCATTTTGCTCTTTATAAAGTGTGTGTTTGTGTGTGCTTTTACACTGAGCCGTCACAATACCTGCCTGTCCCTCATCCACCACCAGATGTCTCTCTTTCCCCTTTTTTTTCCCACATGCCGTTCCATAAAATGATATATCGATATACAGTAAAATGTGTTGTGTTTAAGCTGTCAATGTTTTGTAGACTTTATGACCTGTGGTTTTATTATGATTGCTGATATTGAAGAATTCTTTGTGATCTAAGGTCCAGTCAGATAGCAGATGGGAGATTAGATAGCTACCTAACAGTGGGCGAACCCTAGTGGATGAATTGCCACTACAAATTCTTAGAGTCAGTGCTATAAGTACTGAGGCATGGATATAAGGTGGGGCTAAAGAGTAAAAACTAGGGTGATTGGATGTAAATAAAGTGGATGATGATGTGACATTTCAAGTGCCTGCCAGAGTCTGAAGTTCAGAGAAGAACTCTCTCTCGCTCTGCCTACCTTCCCCTATCAGTGCTCACTATGTGATTAGACCAGTTCATAACAATGTCAAATTTCACTCATAAACAAAAACACAATATTTCTCTCAGACTTGAGCAGTCAATTCTAGTTAAGAAAATTGTATCATGGTGTATTCATTCTAAACAGTTTTCTCACCTGTTTCTCGACTCTTTCCGCTGCAGCTGTGACGGTGTCGTGTCCTTTGTGATTATCAATCATACACAGATGACAGATGCAGGTTCGATCAGTACGACAGTAGATTTTCAGCACTTCGTCGTGCTCAGAGCAGATCTTCTCTTGTAGGTTTTCCGAGGCTTCGGTCAAGGTGTGTTTTTTCAAAGCGGGCCGTTCGAGATGAGGTTTGAGATGAAATTCGCAATAAGACGCCACACACATCAGGCAGGATTTCACAGCTTTGTGTTTTCTCACAGTGCAGAAATCACACTCCACATCTCCAGATACAACTTGGGTTGCAGTCTTCTTTACGCTCAGCATGTTTTTGTGTGGAACCGTTTCTCGGCATTTAGGGCAGCTGTAGATACCCTTCTGATTATCCTGATCCCAAAATTGTTCAATACACACCTTACAAAAAATGTGACCGCAGGGGAGAGTTGCAGGATCCTTCAAGAAATCCAGACACACTGCACAGGTGAACTGGTCTTGATCTATGGATATACTGGACTTGGCCATTTTCTTTGTATTTACTGACTAATTGAGAGAAAAAGAGAGAGAGAGAGCGAGAGAAAGAGAAAGAGCGTCAAGCCGAGATTATATGTGCTTTCACTGAATAAACTTTGAGCTTAATATCAGTTGTGTGGGTGGAGCATTATAAAAGTAGGATGCAGCTACTCTCCCAGGCTCAGGGTAAAACTTTATAATAAGTGGACATGATAGTGAAAAAAAGCACTGACTAATTAGGAACTAAAAAAACCCACAAAAATTTTAACCAATTTAATGTTTATATAACAGTTTGGAAACTAATGGGGCTAACTGCTATTCTGACCATGTGCGTTACCATGGACAAGCAAATATGAAATTCCTCATGAAACTGGGCAAATCTGCTACAGAGACATTTGACATTACATATGTTTAGCATACGGCAGAAGAACATTTACATTTAACCTTATTTTCATTTATTATGCATTGTTTATTCAATACATGTTTAGATGGCTGTTAATTCAGCCCCTGAGCCCTGCTGTGGACACCATCTAGCAGCTCAATGATTACCTGTCCTGACACCTGCACCAGCTCTGTCAAGATCTGGTTCTTTTATTTTTTGTTTTTTTACATTTCTGACTGATTTTTCCTTGTTTTTTTTCGTTTTCCCCCACCAGATGTCGCCATTCTTTCCCGAGTCCCTAATTAATTGCTATTGTTTCCACTTGAGTCTTGATAGTTCACCCTTTGTATCTGTCTGTTAATTGAAGTTTGTGTTATCTGTTTTATTAAATCTCCTGTCTTTTACTGAGTTTCCACAGTAAAAAGTTTCTCTTTTAAATTCTGTAGATTTATTTTTGCTCTGTCCTTTGTTGGATTTTGAGTCCTGAGTTTGCAATATGTGTCTTTTAGACTGTTTAAATAAAAAAGAACATAGATTTTCTGAGTTTGCCTTTGTATTTGGGCTCATGCAACTCTCTATGGCAGACTGTTAGAACTCCTCCCTCTCATGTAGAGCCCTAGACCCTGACAATAATATTTAATCATGAATCCTCATTATGAGCCACCATTTCAATGTGGAAGTCAGAGATGGAGGAAAACACTTGTCAGACATTTATTGTCCCTGTAATGAGCAATGTTTTAGAGAGTGTGTGAGGAACAGCTGGATCTGTAGATCAGACAGAAGTTGTTCAGGTTGACTCAATTCAGCCTTCTCCTGAGCTTGGATCATCTCCCTCACCTCTGAGTGCTTTTTCTTAATGGAGCTAATCATCTCATTTAGGATCTTCTTACTGTCCATTACTGCTGTTTGTGCACTTAGCTGTTAGAACACACACACTCATGCACCTTCTTCTGCCTCTCCTGGATTGTCTGCTGGAATAGAATTAAAGTTAGTGGTCTAGAGAGCTGCAGGAATCATTTGGAGGGTGAGTGTATTGATAAGCTGTAGGAGAAATGTATTCTGTGGGTTGCCTCAGAGAAAGATATGGCAGGTCATCTACAGCGCTTCAGAGGGTGATCAAAATTTGGGATTCTATCAACGAAGAGGAAAAAAAACATGCCTACGATAGGATTAGCTTGGGTTAGTTTGTGAATTGGGTTTTTGGAAGATAACTAGAACTGAAGGATTCTTCATGCCTATTTGACCAGCATATGGAATGCTGCCATCTGAAAATAAAGGATAATGTGATGCCTGAATGAACTGCCTGAACTGTCTTAATTTTGTTGGTGCTCAATCATGAAATATGATTAGGAAAGTATGCAGGAGGTGGTACCCTAGTGGTAGTTAAGGTTAAGGCATTGGACTCTGGTTTCTAAGGTTTTCAAGTTCAAATCCCAGCACCACCAAGCTGCCAATCCTTGGCCCCTGATCAAGGACCATAACCCTCAACTGCTCATTTGTGACCTACAAGTGCAACAAATTTGTGGGAACTTCTGCAACAGTGTTGGGAAGAATTTTCTGCACAATATTTGATTTCCATTCTAGAAAGAATGCCACAAGTGTGTTCAGCTGATATCTGCAATAAGACAATATACTGCAATTAACTTTAATGAGACAAAAATGAAGATTATATGTTTTTAAACAAAACATTTCATAAGGTTTAATTAATTTATTTAAAAACAGAGGAATTAAACAGTGTACAATTTAATTCAAAACTGGGGTGTTCTAAAACATTTGACTACAATTGTATGTGATGAAATTATGTTTGTAAATCAGAACAACGGATAGAATTGGATAAAAGTCTTTATATTGTATAGTACAATATATTTGTACATTAAAAGACCCCATGTTTAAGTCACCTATAAATTCCTTTAAAATTAAATTTAAAAAAAGTAATTTGGTAACAAAAAATTAAGTGTTAGCTTTAACTGCCAATCTTTAACTGTCATATTTGAATATGACTCCTGGCAATGTTTTGAATTACTACATTTTCAAGTTATGATGGGGTCATCGGGACGCATCTCCAGAAGTCAGGGACTACCTGAATGCAGCTTTAACCAGGCATGTACTCTTGGTTCTAATCGATTCTGCCACCTAATTTCTCTGATTTTTTACTAGAAACCTATGCTTTAATGATAAATAAATAAATTCATTCATTTATAAAGACATATATGTTTGATATAAATTTTGCATCGAACACTACACACTTTAAATTGGATCACACAGTCTCACATTAGAATCAAACAAACAGTAGGGCCCGAATCCAGCGTATAGAGGCTGAGTGAATGTAGTGTGGACTCTGTGGAGAAGCGTCATTATGTCCGAGACGCTATAGAAGGACAGAGTTCCTGCATCGTGATCCACGTACACTCCTATTCTGGGGGAAGTGGGAGCTTTGAGATCAATCTTAATGGTGTTGTGATAGAAATAAAGAGCAGTTTTAGGGGAAAACCACAGATTCCAGGATCGATTGTTCTGTCCGAATGCACACTCCTCACTGTCTCCTTTCCTGCAGATGTCCTTGTACGAGACAGATATGTCCATGCCAACACCGCTCCACTCCACCTCCCAATAACTGCGTCCACACACACTCTCTTTACTCAACACCTGGTACTTGGAATCAAATCTCTCTGGATGATCAGAGTAATGCTGCTCTTTCTCACTGTATGTCACCACTCTGTTCTTCTCGGATAGAATGAGGTTACGGTGCGCCGTGTTGGGATCCAAAGTCAAATAACAGAAATCTGGAATAAAAAAAAGAAAAACAAACTGAACATTGTGAACAATTAGCATGTGTGTGTGTGTGTGTGTGTGTGTGTGTGTGTGTGTGTGTGTGTGTGTGTGATTTAGTTGTACATTTCAAAAAATCCACTCTGCCCCATGGCTCTGGTGGTGAAATAATCTGAACTGCTGCAGCTGTGGAGTGAAAATGCGAAATTAAAACATCATCAGGTGGTAAAAAAAGATGAAAATCACTTATTCATTTGAAATTAGTGTTAAAGTCGAATAAAGTGGCTGCGGAAAAGTACACAGGAGCATCGCTAAGGACTACCGTTTCACCGATCGAATAAAGACATCCATCATTGTGTTACTTCAGCATGGACAGCTCCACTTACCATGTGGAGAGATTGTGTTGAATTCCTCCTCGTTGAATTCTTGTAATCTTTTCTTTAGATCTGAGAGAGAATTCCTCACTTCATCAAAAAAGACATGTTGATTGATGGACCTGTTAAAATTTGGTTTATCCAAAGGAGGAGACTGATATCCAGAAGCTAAAACCTACGGAAAACAAATGAAAGGAGATGGATTTTGTAGCATAGTGTTGCAGCTCTCAGTTTGTCTTTTTGTAAAATGTATAAATTTATTTTACATCCATCACCAAACAAATCCATCATATCATCATTATGGATCCTCCTTATGAGCCACCAGGTTTTAATGTGGTAGCTATAGATTTAGGAAAACGGTATATTTATTAGTCAATGCTAGTAGTTAGCGATCCTTCATTGCTTAATTGTCAAATTGTTAAACACACCAGACAAATGAAGATGCAGCTACTTGATCCCAGGTCCACAAACTGAACTTAACTGAACATCTAGGTCAGAAACATATATTGTTCCTTCAACAAAAAGTGTTTTAGAGAATGTGTGTGGAACAGCCGGCTCTTTAGATCAGACTGTGTGTGTTACCTGGAGAAAAAGGATGTGATCGTGTTTGTGTGAAAGCTGCTCCAGCTCATTGACTCTCCTCTGAAGATCAGCAATCTCCTCCTCTAGTTGCTCCAGGAGTCGTTCAGCTTGATTAAGTTCAGCCTTCTCCTGAGCTTGGATCATTTCCCTCGTCTCCGAGCGCTTTTTCTCCAGAGAGCTTATAAGCTTAGTAAAGAACCTGTCGCTGTCTTCCAGTGCTGTCTGTGCTCTCAGCTGTTGGGTAACACACACACGCACACACAACCTGAAGATTATTTATTATTTTCTTTCTTACATGGTCTTTGAATGACTCCATAATCTCCATGTTGTCTGCTCACTTTTATAGTCTTCACAGCTTGTTTTAGCTCCTGCACGTTCTTCTGCTTCTCCTGGATTCGCAACTGGGATTTCATCTGCTGCTTCTCAAATTCACCCTGCGTTCAAAACAATCATTCTCGGCACTTTATAGTGTGTACATTTATAGTCTCCTTCATCAGAATATATAATCACCCAGTAACTCAGTGCTGTAGAATATCTATATGATTATTGCTAGACTATATTGTTTCGCTAACAAAGTCAAATCTCGGCTTCATTCAATTGTACGTGAAAGACAAACAGAATTTGTGCATTAATGTATAGCAAACATATCTATTCCAGAATGGTCAATAATGGACAATTTGTACCTAAGATCAGATGTTTTAGATATTTTGTTAGGTTTAAGCATTAAAGTTGGTCTAATATGCATAGATAAAGGTCTGGTTCACTTCATCCAGGCCTGCCTCTGGATAGTGTTCTCTTCGACTGGAGGCCACTCTGTGCTGCTTGGGACAGTTTCTCATCAATGCCTTGGTGGTTCCATGAAATTCCGGAGTAAGAACGGGAGCTTTGAGGATGGATTTGGACTGTAGTTAATGTCAACATTGACTCAGGACTACTTTTCGCTTCTGATCATCATCACTGTACCCCGCAACATCTTATATCTGCTATAAATGGACATTCTGTCCAACCCAGATGAGGATGAGTTTTCTCTTGACTGGTTCCTCTCAAGGTTTCTTCCTTATGCCATCTTGGGGCGTTTTTCCTTCACCACAGTCGCCACCGGCTCGCTCATCAGGGACAAACTTACTTATAAAGAACATATAAATTTTTTATCACCACATTATCTGTGTAAAGCTGCTTTGATACAACGTTCATTGTTAAAAGCAAGAACACCTCTGAAGCACTTTGAGAATATGAAAAGGCATCATCAGAAATTTAAGGATTTTGGGGCAAACCAGGAATATTCTGAAAGGCTTCCTCAGGTGTTTGAAAATTCGAAATGGGAATGATGCGTGTTGAAGGTCCTAGAAATTTACTTTGGATCACAAGAAATCCTTGAGTTAAACTTCGAGGACATAGTAGAGAAAATGTGTACCCAAATATATCCCTGGAAATGTATGGAATGATAATGGAATAGTACTCTGGTTGTTAATATTCTGGTGACCTTTACACTCTGGCACAAATTCAATGTGTTGCAGCCACCTACATACAGTGGTGTGAAAAAGTGTTTGCCCCCTTCCGGATTTCTTATTTTTTTTGCATGTTTTTCACACTTTTATGTTTCAGATCATCAAACTAATTGAAATATTAGTAAAAGAGAACACAAGTGAACACAACATGCAGTTTCTAAATGAATGTTTTTATTATTGAGGGAAAACAAAATTCAAAACTACATAGCCCTGTGTGAAAAGCCCCCTAAACCTAATAACTGCTTGGGCCACCCTTAACAGCAACAACTGCATTCAAGCATTTGCGATAACTTGCAATGAGTCTGTTACAGCGCTGTGGAGGACCTTTGCTCCACTCATCTATGCAGAATTGTTGTAATTCAGCCACATTGGAGGGTTTTCAAGCATTTCAGTATTTAAACTGAACAGCTCTGTTGTGTCTTACAAAACAAGTATGATGGAACATTTTTGGTGGACATCAAGTCACAGATACAACACACACAGCTTTTTGGTTTCCAGCACCACAATTGCCTGCCTCACCCTGACACAGTTCATTGTTGAAGTACATGTTTGGTAACTCGTCTTACCAGATTCTGACTATCGTTGAAGATGAATCTAAAAAACACTGAGGATAATTAAATTTTATAAAGTTTTCTCATTCTCACCTGCTTCTCAGCTCGTTCTGCGTTGGCCATGACGATCTCGTGTCCCTTGTGATTATCCGTCGTACACATATGACAGACGTAAGTTTGATCAGTACGGCAGTAGATCTCGATCGGCTTGTTATGTTCAGAGCAGATCTTTTGAAGTTTAGCTGAAGCTTCAGTTAAGGTGTGTTTTTTCAAAGCATGAGGTTTGAGATGAACTTCACAAATTGAAGCGACACAAACCAGGCAAAACTTTGTGGCTTTGACTTTTTCCCCAGTGCAGAAATCACATTCCACATCTCCAGGTCCAATGTCACAGTGAGCAGGAGAAGCATCTTGGATATCAGTCTTCTTGACCCTCTCCACCACTTCAGCCAGCATGTTGTTTCTGTGTAGAACAGGCCTTGAAGTGAAGTTGTTCCTGCAATGAGGACAGCTGTAAATGGCGTTCTCATCCTCCTGATCCCAGCAGTCATTAATACACACCTTACAGAAACTGTGACCACAGGGGGTTGTCACTGGTTCCTTCAGGAGATCCAGACACACTGGACAGATGAAGTCGTCCTGATCTACTAAAATACTGGCCATTTTCCTGCATTCACAAACTGAAAATGAGAGATTCTTTTCTTATTCTTTGAAATGACAAGTTACTTCCTTGTTCTCTCGCTGTGTGTGTGTGTGTGTGTGTGTGTGTGTGTGTGTGTGTGTGTGTGTGTGTGTGTGAGTGAGTGAGAGATTAAAGTAGGAGGAGCACAAGCACAGGTAGGCTATGAAAACACCTGAGTTAACCATTTCATTTCTTTTCAGTGCAGAAATATCCTAAAGATGCCTGAAAAATGTAAGTTACAGTTTCACCACTAGCAATCATTCCATTAATTTAAAGCAAATGCCACCATATCTTTTTTTTTTAAATCTGTTTATGTGGAACGTTCAAGGAGCATGTTTAACTCGACCGAGAGAGAGAGAGACAGGAAGAGAAGGCTATGGAGCAGAAAGCAAAAAGCAGTATTGAATTTATTTCCTGGTCCAGAATAATGTGATGACCTACATATTTAGTCACAAATATGTGCCAGGATCCTCTCCCCAGACCTCCAGCTTGATAGACCTTTTTAGGTGAAGTAGACCTAAATCTAACTAAACTGTGCTTTGGATTGGGTTTCTACTGCTAGACCCATTGCCTCACCGTTTTACTCCTGCACCTGTCCTGCCACATCAGGAACCACCCTCAGACCTCCACTCCATCCCGGCTGTTTATCATGACCTAGAGTCTGTTTCATTTGATGTGAAATATTGTTCAGTGTTTTACAATAAAATTTTAGGGTTTGAAAAAAAAAAAACTTTAAACATGAAACCGTAAATGTGTATTTTACATCAAAATCACATTTTTTCCAAAGCTTTTATTTTATTTGTATATAGTGTTAGTTAAACATTCTGCACTAGTACATTTATTATTTATTTATTACTGTTTATTGTTTATTTAATGAGCCTGTGACTTATATGAAACAAACAGGTTAAACTTTGCATCATGAGATTTCATATGATCATTTTCACCATTTCTATGCTAACAGTTAATTTTTAATATTAAATGTTTTAACTATTATAAAAAATAAAGAATATGTTTTAATTACTAAAATTGTGTGCTAGCAATTTTTGGGAATTTTTACACAAAACACTACATACATTATTTTGAATCACATAATCTCACAGTAGATTCCGGCCACCAGGAGGGACCAAACCCAGCGTATAGAGGCTGAGTGAATGTGGTTTGGACTTTGTGGAGGAGCTTCATTGTATCAGAGACGCTGTAGAAGGACAGAGTTCCTGCACTGTGATCCACACACACTCCTATTCTGGAGGATGACGGTGTTCCAAGATCAGTCTTAATGTTGTTGTGATAGAAAGTGAGAGAAGAAGAAGAACATTGCAGACTCCAGGACTCATTGTTATGTTTATCTCCCAGTCTTTTCCTGCCGATGTCTTTATAGGAGACTGAAATGGACACGCCAACCCCGCTCCACTCCACCTCCCAGTAACAGTGTCCACTCAGACTCTCTTTACACAACACCTGTAGGCAAAAGTCAAATCTGTCTGGATGTTCAGAGTACTTCTGGTTTCGCTTAGTGTATGTCAACGCTCTATTCTTTTCAAACAGATTGAGGTGTTGATTTGCTGTATTGGGATCCAGAGTCAGATAACAGAAATCTAAAAGAAAAGAAAAGCAAACTGACAGTGTGAACAATGTGTGTGTGTGTTTTTGTGTGTGCATGATGGATAAACATAGTGTGTGTATGTGTATATTAGGGATGATTAAAAAAAGTGTGCATCGGATACAAGTTCGCATTTGTATAACAATGCATTGTTTTTAACATATTTTATTTGCATTGGTAAAAAAATATCTAACTAATATTTAGTTGTATGACCACAGTTTTTTAAAACTGCTTCACATCTGTGTGGCATGGAGTCAACCAACTTGTGGCACCTCTCAGCTGTTATTCCACTCCATGATTCTTTAACAACATTCCACAATTCATTTACATTTCTTGGTTTTGCTTCAGAAACAGCATTTTTGATATCACCCCACAAGTTCTCGATTGGATTAAGGTCCGGGGATTGGGCTGGCCACTCCATAACATTAATTTTGTTGGTTTAGAATCAAGACTTTGCTCGTTTACTAGTGTGTTTGGGGTCATTGTCTTGTTGAAACAACCATTTCAAGGGCATGTCCTCTTCAGCATAAGGCAACATGACCTCTTCAAGTATTTTGATATATGCAAACTGATCCATGATCCCTGGTATGCAATAAATAGGCCCAACACCATAGTAGGAGAAACATGCCCATATCATGATGCTTGCACCACCATGCTTCACTGTCTTCACTGTGTGCTGTGGCTTGAATTCAGAGTTTGGGGGTCGTCTCACAAACTGTCTGTGGCCCTTGGACCCAAAAAGAAAAATTTTACTCTCATCAGTCCACAAAATGTTCCTCCATTTCTCTTTAGGCCAGTTGATGTGTTCTTTGGCAAATTGTAACCTCTTCTGCACATGCTTTTTTTTTAACAGAGGGACTTTGCGGGGGATTCTTGAAAATAGATTAGCTTCACACAGACGTCTTCTAACTGTCACAGTACTTACAGGTAACTCCAGACTGTCTTTGATCATCCTGGAGCTGATCATTGGCTGAGCCTTTGCCATTCTGGTTATTCTTCGATCCATTTTGATGGTTGTCTTCCGTTTTCTTCCACGTCTCTCTGGTTTTGCTCTCCATTTTAAGGCATTGGAGATCATTTTAGCTGAACAGCCTATAATTTTTTGCACCTCTTTATAGGTTTTCCCCTCTCCAATCTACTTTTTATTCAAAGTACACTGTTCTTCTGAACAATGAACGACCCATTTCCCTCAGGCTTTCAAATGCATGTTCAACAAGTGCTGGCTTCATCCTTAAATAGGGGCCACCTGATTCACACCTGTTTTTTCACAAAATTGATGACCTCAGTGATTGAATGCCACACTGCTATTTTTTTGAACACACCCCTTTCAACTAATTGCCCAATTGCACAGCCTTACGAGCGTGCATATCATGAATGCTGGGTCTTGTTTGTTTTCTGAGAATCTACTGCACCTACTGGTAACTTGTTTGCCACATAGCAATAAAAAATCTACTAAAAACCTGGATTATTCTGGTTAGTCACATTGTACTGCTATTTTTTTAACAATACTGTAGATCGATTTCTCCTCGCTAAACTGTTTCTCGAGCACGTACTGTATCACAACACTACGGAGACCAAGGCATGTCCTCAAAATCACATAGAATACAGATTAACAAGGCAAAGGTAGAGCTGTGTCTTTCTGTAGTAAAAAAAAGTGAAAGAACCCCAGGTTTTACCTCATCACTTTTTCTTTTTTTGTTTGTGTTCAAACTAAAGAAATAAAAGTGAACTACCATATTGAATTGCATAGCATTTTGCATCAGTAGCTGCTTCATATGTATCCATAATGTATCATGTTTTTGGCTATTCATCTTGACTGTACACACTAAATCATGTGTATAGTGTGTATGTTGTTGCATTAGACGTACACTTCAAGAAATCTTCTCTGCTCTCTGTCTGTGAAATAATGTAAACTGCTGCAGCTGTGGAGAGAAAAATGGATATAAAGACAAAAATCATCATCAGGTTGTGTACAAAGACTAGAGTAAAAGTAGTTCTCCAGCAGGAACAGCTCCTCTTACCCTGTGGAAGAATTTTGTTGAATTCCTCCTCACAGAAAATTTCAAGTCTCTTCTTCAGATCTGAGACAGAATTACTCACTCCTTTAAATGAGAGATTTTGATGAACAATAATACTTGAGGTGTCTAAATCTGATCTTTCAGAAAGGGGAGACCGACGTCCAAAAGCTAAAGCCTACACAAATAACAGACAGTAGTTTGATAAGGTAAAGAAAACAATATTTTTTTTTTTTATGTGGTCACATTTATATCCATAAATATTAGGTTTGAAAGAGGCAGATGAGGAGGACAGGGCAGGTATGGAGATGGATGATCCGCTTTGGCGATCCCTAATGGGAGAATGAAGAATTTACATCCATCAATATACTGCTACTATATTTCCCAGCATGCATTACATAAAAACATCATACTATCATTATAAATCCTCTTTGTAAATAAAAATGTAAATAAAAACAGAATGCAATTATTTCAAGATATCATAAATCCATATTTTGTTTTACGATAAAAACAAACAAAACTGAGAATATGTATCATTTTAAGAAAAATAATCAGATAATTTTAAGTTTGACTGCTGCAACAGGTCTGAAAAAGGCTGGGACAGTTCCATGTTTACTACCGTGGAGCATCACATCTTCTGTCTGTATAAATATGAGCACATAGAAGACATTACTGGAGTGGTCTGCTGGTACAACACAATCTCTACAGACAGGAAGAGAATGGACAATTTGATCTGGAAGGCCAGTGCAGTTCTGGGGATGCTCCTAGACAAAGTACAGGGGTGGCAGAAAAGTCTTGGTAGCTAAGCTATCATCATTGCTGGAAAATGACTCTCACCACCTGTATATAATAGTTTCAGCTCTGAGCAGCTCCTTAAGTACAGACTGTTACATTCTAAATGTAACATGGAAATTTCCCTTGTTGTGGAACGAATACAATCTTATCTTAACTTACCTGACACGGGGCTTACATGAGCCGGGTACAAACAATAGAAACTAATTAGGGACGAAATGGCGACATCTAGTGGAATAAAAGGGATTGAATACAAACCTAGCTGGAATTCCCCTATCCTGATATTTCCCTTAATGAGAGGTGTATTAATGAGAGGTGTGTGCGTGGAATAGCTGACTCTGTGGATTACACAGTAAGAATTACCTGGAGGAAATAAATGTGATCATGTGTCTGTGAAAGCTGCTCCAGCTCAGTGACTCTCCTCTGAAGATCAGAAATCTCCTGCTCCAGTTGCTCCAAGAGTTGTTCACCTTCATTTACTTCAGCCTTCTCCTGAGCTCTTATCATCTCTGTCACCTCCGAGCGCTTTTTCTCCATGGAGCTGATCAGCTCATTAAAAATCCTCTCACTATCATCTACTGCTCTCTGTGCACTGAGCTGTTGGAAAATCCACAAAAGATGAAACGTTTATTTATCATTCCTTCTCTTATTGGGTCTCTAAATGACTTGATGTCCATGTTGTATGTGTTTCTAGGAGCAGCTCCGTCTCTGCTCACTGCTTACCTTTATAATGTTCACAGCCTGTTTCAGCTCCTGCACCTTCTTCTGCTTCTCCTGGATTCTCTGCTGGAATTTCATCTGCTCCTCTTCCAGCTTACTCTGGGGACAAATCATTAAGCTAAGTCAAGGGCCTTGCTTAAGCAGTTGCAGATTGGTGGTGGTGGGATTTGAACTTGTGACCTTCCGCTCCAAAGTCCAATTCCTTAGCCACTGAGATACCACCTCACTTAAATGTCATTGTATGTATGATAGTTACCATTCTCACCTGTTTCTCAGCTCTTTCTGCTGAGGCTGTGATGGTGTCGTGACCTTTATGCTTATCCATCGTACACATATAACAGATGCAGGTTTGATCGGTACGGCAGTAGATCTCAATCGGCTTGTGATGTTCAGAGCAGATCTTCTCTTGTAGCCTTCCTGAGGCTTCAATTAAGGTGTGTTTTTTCAAAACAGAAACTTCTAGATGTGGTTTCAGATGAGTTTCACAAAAAGATGCCACGCACATCAGACAGGACTTGACGGCTTTGTGTTTTCTCTCGCTGCAGAAATCACATTCCACATCTCCAGGTCCAGCGTAACAGTGAGCAGAAGAAGCAGCTTGGACTTCAGTCTTCTTCAGTTTCTCCACCACTTCAGCCAGCATGTTGTTTCTGTGTAGAACAGGCCTTGGAGTGAACGTGTGTCTGCACTGAGGACAGCTGTAGACCCCCTTCTGATCCTCCTGATCCCAGCAGCCATTAATACACACCTTACAGAAACTGTGACCACACGGGGTAGTTACAGGATCTTTCAGGAGATCCAGACATACTGCACAGATAAACTGGTCCTGGTCTACTAAAATGCTGGATTCTGCCATGTTTCTGTATATACGCACTGAAAAACAGAACAGTTTTGTGTTCTCAAAAATTAAAATTCTATGAAAGGTACTTCCTTGTTCTCTCTCTTTCTGTGTGAGTGGGTGTGCGGAAAAGAGATACAGAAAGTAAAGTAGGAGGAGCACAAATACAGGTAGATAATGAAAATTCCTTAGTTAACCCTTTTATCTCCCTTCAGTTGTATAATTGTAAAAAAAAAAAGTTATTGGAATTACTTTAATACTATATATATATATATATATATATATATATATATACAAGTATTGGGTCACCTGGTCATAAGTATGGTATGTGATTTTTTGATTGCATTCCACATTTAGTCCCAATGTGCTCTTATAATTCCCTCCACCCTTCTTGGAAAATGTTGCACTAGATTTTGGAGTGTGCTGATGGATATTTGTGTTTATCAGCCACAAGGGTGTTACGAAAGGCAGGTACTGATGTAGGTGAGGAGACCTGGGGTGCAGTCAGGGTTCACATTCATCCCAAAGGTGTTAAGTAGGGATGAGATCAGAGCTCTATAGCAGCAAGATCTTCCTCTCCAAAGCATCTCAACCATATGTTCTCACTTTGGGGCATCACCATGCTGGAACAGGTTTGGGTTTCCAAGTTCAATTGAATGCAAAATTATATCATAGCACCATCTAAAGACCTGTACAATTGAACGCCTCCAACGTTGTGGATTGAAAAAGAACGACATATAGCAGGAAAGGTCAGGTGTCCCAATACTTTTGGAAATATAGTGTATATACGGACGTCTTTAGAGGAAGGTTGATCCTAGTAACAGATGTATTAATTAGAAAGTATGTGAGGCAGAACAGAAATTGAGATTTAATTGAAATTATGGAATTCATTTCATTTGTCCATATATTTATTATTTCACACTGTTTGAAATTATATATTTTATATTACACTTTTTGAACTTCAATATTTCAACTGTGTGATTTGATTTATTAGTATTTCTTGTGATGTAATGAATTCATAGGGTTTTTTTTTCTTTTTACCATGAAGAATTCTATGGAAAGTGTAAGCATTGTGTTATGTTTATGGACATGAAATGGTTAACAGAGAAGTATTTGTAACTAACCGAGCTGTATGTTCCTCCTCCTCTCACCCTCACACAGAACTGGGAAGTAACTCTAACTGAAAGTGTGTGAGTTCTTGAAAATGGCTCAGGCTAGTATTTCAGTAGATCAGGACCAGTTTGTCTGTCCACTATGTCTGGATTTCCTGAAGGATCCAGTGACTATCTACTGTGGTCACAGTTTCTGTAAGATGTGTATCAATGACCACTGGGATCAGGAGAATCAAAAAAGTGTCTACAGCTGTCCTCACTGCAGAGATAATTTCACTCAAAGACCTATTCTTCGCAGAAACAGTATGTTGGCTGAATTGATGGAGAAGCTGCAGACAATTGAAGTCCAAGCTCCTTCTCATGCTCACTGTTACGCCGGACCTGGTGATGTGGAGTGTGATTTCTGCACTGGAAGAAAACACAAAGCCGTCAAGTCCTGTCTGGTGTGTGTGGCTTCTTACTGTGAAATTCATCTGAAACCTCATCTCGAACGTCCTGCTTTGAAGAAGCACACATTAATTAAAGCGTCAGGAAAACTACAAGAGAAGATCTGCTCTGAGCACGACGAAGTGCTGAAGATCTACTGCCGGACCGATCGAACCTGCATCTGTTATCTGTGCATGATGGATAAACACAAAGGACACGAGACCGTCACGGCTGCAGCAGAACGAGCCGAGAAACAGGTAAAAATAAGAAAACGTTAAAAAGTTAAATCCTTTTATTTGTTGTGTTACAATGATTATTTATAGTCATTAATTGTCTATTAAAATTTCACCAGACCAGTTAGTGAAGATCTCAAAAAAATTCACTAACGAGTTAGTGAAGATTCCAACAGTCTACAACACCCAACTGCAGCAGGGTGGGGCAGGTCTTACCAGAAACATTCTCACAGAAAGGAAGTGCAAGACTAAGAAAAAGAAAAAGTAAACAAAAACAAATCTGTTACAATAATATACTGTATATAACTGTATATATACTGTATATATATATATATATATATATATATATATATATATATATATATATATATATATATATATATATATATATACACACACAGTATATTATTATATAAGGTACCTGCCTTATATATATTTAGGGCAGGTACTGATGTAGGTGAGGAGACCTGGGGTGCAGTCAGCGTTCACATTCATCCCAAAGGTGTTCAGTAGGGATGAGACCAGAGCTCTATAGCAGACCACTCAAGATCTTCCTCTTCAAAGCATGTAAACCAGTTCTTCAAGGCGCTCACTTTGTGCACAGGGGCATCACCATGCTGGAACAGGTTTGGGTTTCCAAGTTCAATTGAACACAAAATTTTAAATATAGCGCCATCTAAAGACATTCAAATTGTACGTCGCTCTGGATAAGGGTGTGTGCTAAATGCCGCAAATGTAAATGTAAATGTACAAAAAAAAAATGTGAACAAAAAAAAAAATCTTGATATTATTCAAACATGCATAATTTTTTTTTATTATATTTGCCATCTGCAGTTGTGGTGCTGGTTTTCTGATGGTCCTGACTTTTATGTTTGATCCAGGAAAAAAAAAGTGCTCTTTCAAATCGAGAAAAAAAAAAAAAAATTAAACAAGAATTCAAAATTATATAGAGAAAAACGACATTGAAAACTGTAACATTTAAATGCTAACACAAACAAGAAACTTGCAGCAAATGATTCGAAAACAGGAAGCTACGTAGCATGTCGCTGCTTGCTAGTTTGATAGTGTGCTTTAATGGAGTATAACATTTCATTACTGGATACTGTTTCTTCTTCAAACATTAGAAAAAAAACTCTGAAACATACCACTGTGGCACTATTCCATTCACAGTCCAAGATGTTTACCTTTAAATGAACTAGAAAGTATGTGTAGCACTGCATTTGCAGTTCATATAAGGTTTATAATGTGTAGCTGCAAAGTCATGACAGGAATATTTATTAACTCATCATGAACTGACCCTAGTAAATGAGAAATCAATGGTGAGTTTATAATTATTGGCCCCTCCAAGTAAAATACAATAATAGTTCATTATTTAGTGTTGTGATAATCAAGTATTAATTAATAAGTTTAAACTTTAAAAAGTTCGATCTGAAGTATTACTACATATAAACTACAAAAGGATGTCAGGATCTGGCGGGGTTCTCAAGCTAGGATTATGTTTGTTCCCCACCAGATGTCGCCAGAGTCGCACATTAGTTCTCAACGCTTCCACTATTTACCAATAGTCCTTTGTGTAGTTAAGTTCTAATTAATGTCCGAGTTTCCTGCTTGTTGATGTTTTGTGGTCTGTGTCCTGTCTTTTCTTTTTTTTTTTCTCTCTCTCTCTTTTTTTGGCAGTGCTGTCCTTTTCTGTGTTGCCCGTCTTTGTGAGTTCATGTTTTTTTTTTCTTTGCTTTTTCTGAGAGACTTAGTTTATGTATTTTTCATGAATTACAGAGAACATTCTGTATTTTCTGTTTTAAATTGTGGACCGATTTTGCTTTATCATTTTTGTTGGATTTTTGCGGACCTGAGATTTTTTTGGATTTATATTTGCTGTTTTCTATTTTGGTGAAATGGATTTTCCATAATATTTGAGTTTGTCTCTGCTTTTGGGTTCACAAACCTCCCTGTATCAAACTGCTAGGACTCTCACACAGATCACTTTGTTTCAAGCCCTGTTTGTGTCATTTAGCCTAATACAATAAAACATATGCTGGTCTGATTTAGGTACTTAGATATAAGCTAAAAGAGATTAATAGAATTATACAGTTGAACTTGACTGGTTTGTCCTCAGAATATGCTGAAGGAGGACCACATAAGATTGCAGAAGAAAATCCAGGAGAAGCAGAAGATGGTACAGGAGTTGAAACAGGCTGTGAACATTATAAAGGTGAGTAGTAAACAGAGACTGAGCTGCTCCTAGAATCACACACAACATGGACATCATGGAGTCATTTAGAGTCCCAGTAAAAGAAAGAATGATAAATTACCTTTACACCTTTTGTGTATTTTCCAACAGCTTAATGCACAGACATCAGTAGATGACAATGAGAGGATCTTTACTGAGATGATCAGCTCCATAGAGAAAAAGCGCTCGGAGGTGACAAAGCTGATCAGAGATCAGGAGAAGGCTGAACTGAGTCGACCTGAACGACTCCTGGAGCAACTGGAACAGGAGATTTCTGATCTTCAGACGAGAATCACTGAGCTGGAGCAGCTTTCACACACACAAGATCACATCCATTTCCTTCAGGTAACCTCACATACACTCTAAAACATGGGTGCCCAATATGTCGATCACGAGCGACCGGTAGATTCCAAAATTAGTATGGGTATAAATATGAGTCCTTTTTTTTCCCTTTTACTTTCCAAATTACCTTGTTTGCATGTTGTTTTCTCTAGGCTTTAGTTTCTGGACGCCAGTCTCCTACAATACTAAAACCATATTTCCACACATCGAGCATCACTGTCCATCAACATCTCTCATTTGATGGAGTGAGAAATTCTCTCTCAGACCTGAAGAAGAGATTCAAGGAATTCTGTGAGGAGGAATTTAACAAAATCCCTCCACAAGGTATGAAGAACTGCTTCTGCTGGAGAAACACAATAATGGATGTTCATTTTTTTACATGACTTGATGAAGCTTTTTGTCTTTATTTCCATTTTTTTCTCCACAGTTGCAGCTGTTTATGTTATTTCACCGCAAGAGCCACAAAGCAGAGAAGATATTTTGAAATGTACGTCTTACCTTATGTCAAGTGCACATTGTGCGATCTTTAATAGTTCTTCGCGATTGTCGCTTGTCAGACGCGCTAACACACAATCCCCATGTCACACTGTAGGATCTCGGCTGTCATAAAGTCAGACTGAAAAATAAACCTGTAATCACTAAACATTTGTTTTACTGATACGGCAAGTCTAAAATCAGGCACCAAAATCCGCCATGATGCACAAATCCGGCAATTAAAACCATCCGTGTGGAAACATAGCAAAGGTTCAGACTCATATGTTTTACATCATCAATCCGTGACACGTTTTCTTTTGCCGATGGTAGCTGGTAGCGAACAAACCCAAAAAAATTATCTGTAGCATTAATTTGGTTTATGACATGTTTTGATAATAAAAACATCACTCAAACATTCCCTCCATAACTCAATAAGTTTCCCTTCTTGCTCTACTGTCCACCTGACTCGTTTCCACAATTTTCCTGAGGTAATTTGTTGCGCTAATCGCATCATCAGGTTCGGCGCTCCTATTGGTTCTTGGTTTGACGGCTATCGTAGGAGATTGGATAGACACTGCAGGTCATTGTGTCCATCATTCGGCTTTTGGTGAACATGTCAAACCAGCGATCAAAGACTACAGTTTTTAATTTACGATTATCGGAATGTTTAAGGATATTTAGGTCTCAGACGACCAAATCGTGGCCAAAAAATGTGCACCTGGCTTAACACAAACATACACACAGTCCACACGTTTTTTTTACCCATATACACACACAGATATATGTATAACTGGTCTCTCAACATTCTTACACTTTTCATTTTGGTTTTCTCTTTTATTTCAGATTACTGTTACCTGACACTGGATCCCAACACAGCACATCGTAACCTCATTCTGTCTGAGAAGAACAGAGAAGTGAAATACAGTACAAGCGATCAGAAGTACTTTGATAATCCAAATAGATTTAACTGTATATGGCAAGTGTTGTGTAAGGAGAGTGTGTGTGGACGCTGTTACTGGGAGGTGGAGTGGCGCAGTGATGGAGGTGTGGCCGTATCAGTCTCATATAAAGACATCAGCAGGAAAGGGCGGGGTGATGAATGTAGGTTTGGACACAATAATCAGTCTTGGAGTTTGTGGTCTTCTTCATCTTCTCTCTGTTTTTATCACAACAACAAAAAAACGGATCTCGAAGTTTCATCGTCCTCCAGGTTAGGGGTGTTTGTGGATTACAGTGCAGGAACTCTGTCCTTCTACAGCGTCTCTGACACCATGAAGCTCCTCCACAAAGTCCACACCACATTCGCTCAGCCTCTATATGCTGGATTTGGGCTCTACTGGGGGTCGGCTTCTACTGTGAGATTGTGTGATCTAAATGAAAGTGTGTAGATGATTCATGTAAAATTCCTGCAGGTTGCCATGTTGTTGCTAAAACGTCACAAAGATTTTGAGACAAACTGCTAAAATGTAAAAGAAAACTGATCTAATAAAATTTTGTGGTCTTTACTTTGTAAAATCCTATCAATTTGTATAAAAACATATTTTTTATTAAATAACTATTATTCACTATTGAAACATTTTTTACAAATAAAAAATACATACAAATAAAGTCTACATTTGTTGCCTGTATTTTGTTAATCCCTTATTCATCCTGGATGATGACTGACCAGCAGATGGCGCCATATCAATACATTTATACTTGCGATTTTTTTTTCTTCTTTTATTAAAATGTAAAAAAAAAAAAAATGTACAGAATATTTATGTTTCAAATGTCAGACAAACTTTTAATTCTGAGGACATCGTTTGTCAGGAATTGCTGCTCTTTTGCTACACAAAGGAATTTTTTAAATATATAATTATTTATTTTTAAAATATTTTATTTAAATGATATCATTTACTATCAATAATTTCACAGTTGGTAATTTATGGTTTGTGATAGTCACTAATTATTTTCTTCAAAAACATATCTTAATATAATATTTGTCTGGGTAACTGTATCTGTCTGCACTCTTACTGGTTTATATTTGAAATTAAATAAAGGAACGTATTTTTTGTATCTTTTTTTTAGTTTTTATATGTTTATTGTAATACTTTACTCGGTTTAAAGTTTGTAAATGTCATAAAGTAAGTATGTTTTTAATATATTATAACGGTGTCTGTGTGTCTGTGCTGATTGTATATATAATAATTGTATAATTTGTCCTGTACAATTGTGTGCCTCCAGCTTGTGGTAACAGTTTCAAAAGGTAAAGGTCAGGTGACCCAATACTTTTGGCAATATAGTGTGTAGTGGATAGATAGATAGATAGATAGATAGATAGATAGATAGATAGATAGATAGATAGATAGATAGATAGATAGATAGATAGATAGATAGATGGATGGATGGATGGATGGATGGATGGATGGATGGATGGATGGATGGATGGATATATGACTGTTTGATACAATGTGTGTTGAAACAGACAAACGGGGAAGTAGCAAGTGTCATTTCAGTGGAAACAATTTCTTAATAATATATGTGGTGTGTGTGTGTGTGTGTGTGTGTGTGTGTGTGTGTGTGTGTGTGTGTGTAAGAGAGTGGGATTGCATTTAAACACATTGAATCTTTTCTGTGGTCATTACTGCAGTTTGAACATTAGCGAGTGTGAATTGTAATCTTTAGATCTTAAGAATGCAGTGTTTTTATCTTCTCCTTCTTCTCCACATCACCACAGGTGAGTATGCTGTTCTCTCGCTCTTTATCTAATTCAATAAAATGACTTAGTCGTCTGCACATCTGGTTAAACTGACCTGCGATTGCTGTAAAACAATTTATTTTCGATCAAAATCAAATTTATATTAATAACAATTTAATAACTCGTCTACATGTAGCCGGAAAAAATAAACCAAATGGAACAAATCCAGACTAATAAAACCCACAAGTTACGTGTGGGTAGATTTTGCTGTCTTATTTATATATAGAGATAGATGTCTTAATTTTAATGCCTCATAAGTGTCATTCCATCATAGACAGATAGATAGATAGATAGATAGATAGATAGATAGATAGATAGATAGATAGATAGATAGATAGATGATAGATAGATAGATAGATAGATAGATAGATAGATAGATAGATAGATAGATAGATAGATGGATGGATGGATGGATGGATGGATGGATGGATGGATGGATGGATGGATGGATGGATATATGACTGTTTGATACAATGTGTGTTGAAACAGACAAACGGGAAGTAGCAAGTGTCATTTCAGTGGAAACAATTTCTTAATAATATATGTGGTGTGTGTGTGTGTGTGTGTGTGTGTGTGTGTGTGTGTGTGTGTAAGAGAGTGGGATTGCATTTAAACACATTGAATCTTTTCTGTGGTCATTACTGCAGTTTGAACATTAGCGAGTGTGAATTGTAATCTTTAGATCTTAAGAATGCAGTGTTTTTATCTTCTCCTTCTTCTCCACATCACCACAGGTGAGTATGCTGTTCTCTCGCTCTTTATCTAATTCAATAAAATGACTTAGTCGTCTGCACATCTGGTTAAACTGACCTATGCGATTGCTGTAAAACAATTTATTTTCGATCAAAATCAAATTTATATTAATAACAATTTAATAACTCGTCTACATGTAGCCCGGAAAAAAATAAACCAAATGGAACAAATCCAGACTAATAAAACCCACAAGTTACGTGTGGGTAGATTTTGCTGTCTTATTTATATATAGAGATAGATGTCTTAATTTTAATGCCTCATAAGTGTCATTCCATCATAGACAGATAGATAGATAGATAGATAGATAGATAGATAGATAGATAGATAGATAGATAGATAGATAGATAGATAGATAGATAGATAGATGATAGATAGATAGATAGATAGATAGATGCATTTCTTTTCCTGCACTATGTGAAGAAACATAGCAACTGGAAATAATGGAAACTGTTGCATCACTACTTGTGATGTGTGTGTTTCTGTGTATGTGTGTCTGTGTGTGTGTGTGTGTGTATGTGTGTGTGTGTGTGTGTGTGTGTGTGTGTGTGTGTGTGTTGAGTAAATGTGAGGCTGCATTTCAACAAAGTCAAATCTCTCTCAAAAAACAAATCTCTCTCTCTCTCTCTCTCTCTCTCTCTCTCTGTTCTCCTATTTAATAAGTAATTTAATAACTATTTTAGTAATTACCACTTAAAGCCTTTAAAGCTTAAAATCTTGTAGAAATCGTATTTCTGGTGTGGAAATGTAAAGTACACACCGAACAGATAAAAAAAAAGAGGAAATGAGTAAATTCTCCACCTAAGAACTGTGACTTTTTTTATTTCGTGATTTCCTTTCACAATTTCATCTTCAGTTACATTCCTACTTTAGTGAGTTTAGGAGGTACAGGTGGTCTGTAGTTCTGTAGAGTTGCTGCAGATGGTGAACTGCTCATTAACAGATCATTAACTGGTGTGTTCCTACAGGCTGCAGACTGGAAGGTAATAGAAAGACGATAAAACAGATCACTTCATACACAGGAGACTCAGTGCTGCTGCCCTGCTCCTGCACTGACCTCCACACCAAACCTCAGAACTTCACATGGAGGAGATATTCAAATGGAAGATACACTTATGATTGGGTACAGATATCTTCTGAGAGTGAACAGTACAAAGACAGATTTCAGCTGGTTAATGATCACAGTTCAGGAAATCTCTCTCTGCTCATATCACACCTGACTGTAGAGGATGGAGGAGTTTACAGGTGTGACACAGAGAGTGAACACAGAGTCATCAGACTCACTGTTGAAGGTAAATAACTCATTTTTATTCACAATGTTACTTCAGTGATAATCTCATGACAGATTCATCTGATGTTGTAACAGTAATGCAGCATGTTGATGTTTGTTTATTCTCCAGGTTGCACACTGAATCATGAGACAGTGGATGTGACTGGATATGTGGGACATTCTGTTCTTCTGCCCTGCTCCTGCTCTCAACTACAAGCCAAACCACAAACTCTCACATGGACCATTTATAAAGAATCTAATTACAAAGAAATCTTTCCAAAGGACCAGACAAATCACTACACACACAGAGTTCAGCTCTTTAATGATCATCCTCCAGGAAATCTCTCTCTACTCATATCACACCTGACTGTAGAGGATGGAGGATTTTACAGGTGTGACATCATCAACAGCGTTAAGGACATCAAACTCACAGTAAGAGGTAAATCAATCTCTTGTGTATAAACTCTTGTATAATAAACACTTGTCGCAATTTCAAGACTACGTCTGTTAAGGTTTTGGTTCATGTTCTGCCCCTCATTGGTTTTTATGACAACGATTTTATGCTATCAATTTATACTATTATACAATGTGTGTGCTAACATTCTTCTATGTCTGACTATCGTTCCTGAATCTATTTATAATGGATTCAATATTGACAGATGCCCCAATAAGACCCCCAGTTCAAACAACTTCCAAACCGGGTATTAAATACAACTTTAATAGAAAATCTTTTTTTTTATAACAGATTAATGCTTTACCTCAATCCTAGATCTCAAAATCACTTATTTTTGTCTTTTGTTTTTTGTTTTCAGTTACAAAACCAGGCCTGGTGACCAGTAACTACACAAATCCACCATCTGAAGCATCTAAAAATGGTATAAATCAATAATCTTTTTTTTTGTGACCTTTAACATCCTGTTTTAAAGCATATTTTGCATCCAACTTCTAGCAAATAGGATAGAATTTTATTTCATTCATATTTTTCTAATAGAGATTCATCCTTGATAAGAGTAAAGGTGTGTTTGTGTAGAAACATGTTAACTTAATAAACAAACTACAGTCCAGACTTAAGTCCAAACTAAAAACTTTTGGCACATTCTGAAATGAAAAACATGACAAAGAAGACCAGGACTGTTGATCAGCTAGAATTCTGTACCAGACACAACATTCCCCTCACAAAACTCCAGCAACTGCTTTCCTCAGTTTTCAGAGGTGCAGCATCAACACAACATCCTGATCTTTTCTTTCTGTAGGGTTGTATATAAATACAAATTTTATATAATTCTGTTAAGAATTGATTATATGAAGGATTGTAACTTCTGATAAGAAATGATACAAGGAATTGCAAATCTCCAACCCCCTTGATGGAAATCACTCCATCTTCTCCATTAAAATTTCCATTATTGTTTCCTTCAATAGGCATAAAATGAATGTAATACAGTGAACAGTGTAAACATTGATAATGTTCTGGCTGATGCTGATGAGTTCCTTTCAGAGTCGCTTCCCTTCGTCCCCTTCGCCTTGGTGACTGTGATCTTTCTGCACATCATTGTGGGTGTGGTTTACTACACCACCAGAAACAAAGGTACTTTTAAAGTCTAGCAAATGTTACAACTATGTGGAAGATTGTCTTCCACCTACACACTATTTTATTTTCATGAACTGAGCGTTTCTTGTTTTTTTACCCTCCAGGTTCTAATACAGTTCATTACAGCAGAGGTGATGGAGATGGAACACTGAGTCTACAGTAGAGATGAACATCAGCAGAAGAACACGCATGTAACAGTGAGCAGTGACAGACTTACACACCTGATTAACAGACCAGAGAGCAGTTTGGTCCTCAAGATGACTGTAATTTAGAAAACCGATTGTAATTGAATTTGTTTGATCGCACACTTGGGACCAGTCCCAGGCTCTATATTGTCTAAAAGTGTATTAAAGCCGGTCTGAATGTAGTGTAGCTTTGTTTTATATTTACAAATTGTTGTTTACAATACTTAACATTTAATTAATGCTTTTTTATGCCCAACTGTACAACATTTATTGTTGAATCTGTTGTATATGCTTCTGTTGTTATCTTTATTTTATATATTATATAAAATGCTTTGCATCAAATAACAAATTACACACAAGCTTTTAGAATTTTAAACGTGTTTAATTTATTTAGAATAAAAAAACAAATCATATTTATTGTTATTTAATTCTGTGCATTTCCTCTATAGCGTTCATTAATCGATACATACATTGGAGACAAAGACAGATGGAGACAGCAGTGATACAGATATTGACAAATACATGGGGTCAGAAAGACAGTAGTTGATAGAGAGACAGAAATATGGACAAAATAGACAAAGAGAGTGAAAGGTAGACAGAAAACTGCAGACTGAGTAATACAGCTGAAGAAAGATGGAGAAACACTACAAGTGTGAAAGACCAACAAAGACATGACTTTGAGACAGAGACACATACAGAGACAGATATAGAGATAAGACTGAACAATGTAGATCTGTTTTGTGTGTGTCTGGCCTAAAATACTAATAATCTCATAGACCTGTTTGATCTCTTAGTTCAAGACTAACCGAATCGTTGCAGATGAAGAGAATATGCAGAAAAAAGCATACAAACAATCTAACAAGCAGATGATTAGAGTGTAAAAGGTTTAAAAACTTACCCGAATATTAAAACCGTTTTATATGTTCATTATTTGTCTGAGGTTATTTTGTGCAGAAGGCACACATGTTCCATCATGTGAGAATGACCACTGCTGAAAGAGAATGAAAATGTGCATTTAAATTGTAATAGTTTTACATTTGCTTACATTTGCTTAATTACAGGTGGGAATTGTAAGAAACGTATTTCCACCAGCAGAGGGCGGAAGTTGTCAGTAAGTTGAATTTGTTTGCCTTTTGATTTGGCGAAACAAATAAATAAATGGGAATACGGTAGTTTGCTGAAAAATATCAGATATTTTTAACATAATTATAAATAAGTAAATGCAAAAATAAATAATTTTTTGTCTTTGTCTATCTATCTGTTTATTGATTTATTTATTAATTCCACATTTCTTCATTCATTTTATATATATATATATATATATATATATATATATATATATATATATATATTATATATGTACATATATATGTATATATAGTGGAACCCACTTATCTTGACCTCGGTTAACTCGACAACCCTATTAAGTCGACGTTTTTGAAGTGGAACCGCCAAATTCTCGCTTTGTCTAAGCATTTTTTTATTGGTTATGTCGACTTTTTTATGTCGCCGAACCCTAATATCTCGAGCACAAGGGGGGGGAAATTTGCCATTTAACGTCAGTTATGTCGATCGGCGCTGTGCAGCCGCAGAAGAACTCGCGAAAGTGGCGGAGAAATCAAGCCTTACAAATGCTACAGGTGTTTGTATTGTATACTGGTGAATCTCTGCTGTTAGTTAGTGCACATATGCCTTTTGTTGTTAAATGTTATGTGATGAACGGGAGGCGAAAGCTGTGCTTGGTAGGAGCGCAGCGCGGAACGTGGGATGAGCAGCAAAAGCATAGAATGAACACCGGCAGGATCTGGGGGAATCCGCGATGTGCTTTGGGAAGAAAAGCGCAGCCGTTGAGAGAGTGCTGGTGGGAAGACACGTACCGGGATAGCATGAGCGATAACAACGACCGCCGTAAACCAAAATATACCAATAATAACGGACGGTGAGAGTGTGGAAGTTTAAATAGGAGCTGGTGATGATGATAAACGAGCACCATATGTGCGCGATTGAAGCCGGGAGCTTCAGAGAAAGCGACCGAGAAAGCACCTGACACGCTGAAGGGGGCGTGGCAGGTGGATTCCTGACAGTTAACAAACATGTATGTAGATTTTTATAGCATGCCTTCATCAAACAAATCGCAGCAACGCTGTTGTGTAAAAAAACCCTCCAAAAACACGTGCATGCACATTCTCATTTATTAACGCACATCATGTACATAAAGAAATTTCAAGCACGTTAATATACTGCCGCCATATTGATTTTCGTTTATCTCGATCATCGGTTATCTCGATGCTTTTTGGCGACCCCCTAGGACATCGACATAACCGGGTTCCACTGTATGTATATATATATATATATATATATATATATATATATATATATATATATATATATATATATATATATATATATATATGGCGGACTTGCATTTGGTACCTGAGCCTTCAGTGGGGACTTTGCCGACTTAACCCACCTCTTAATACCACCACTATCACATCGCAATTACAGAAACCATCAATACTATACAAAAACGCAATATAACAACATGTGGCATTACAGAGAGAGGCATTTCACATATGGAGGTGAAAACCATTTTACTGAAGCAAGCTCCAAACCTCTACACTACTACCGCAACTGTGCACCTACATCATCTGGAGCAGTTCAGAATATTTGTCTAATAACATGTCAAAAACATAAAAAATGTAAATAAAATACAACCAACTCTCCAGAGATGCAGACTCATAATGTTCAGCGCCCCTCAGAGGCTGTAATCCAGTTGTACCACTCGTATTCACTGGTCTGGAAGTGGTGATCAAACCCTTTCCTGGGCTGAGACACACTAGCTAGCTTCGAGGTTGGCCGACCTTCTCACCATGTCTAACTTTTCTTTAAAAAACGATTTTTAAGTATGTCTGAGACCAAATTAATTTCTCTTCCTCCGTAGGCATAAAAAAGTCTAACTCAGATGTATTAATGTGTGCAGAGCTACACACGTGTTTTACCAGTCGAACTTGGCTGTAACAGTTTCCCTCTGACCAACCAATCAGAGGACGGAAAAATGCTGACGCTATTCTGGGCCAGCTAGCTGCCCTGTGAGACAAATATGAAATCTGATTCTTTAAAGAAACAGAGCTATTTATTTAATAGACTATGGTAAAAAGGCCAGCAGTACTGACTCTAAAGGCTCTGAGCAGATTAGATTGATATGGCAGCACATAGAGGCTGAAATCTGATTGGACCAAAAAATTTAACAACCACATACATGTACTGGAAGCAGTGCAGTGAAGAGAAACGCTACGAAATGAAGGGAATAAACTGTTGGGAATAAATTAATTCAATTTTATGGAAAAAAATTTAATTTAGGTTTAAATGTAGGTCAGTGCTTCTGATAGTGTTTAGGCCAACAGAGAAGGCTTTGCTGGCCCTGATGGCCCAACATTAAAATATTTTTTTTACTTCAGGCCAGTAAATGTTAATAGGGTAGGCTGTCCTAACCTCATTCTAATGCAGGATTGGTCAACAAAGTAAAAAATACGAGAGAAAATTTGAAAATGGGGTGAAATACCTGATGCCATTTAAAAATAAGTGTTAAATAAAATGTTTTTAATGTTTACGATTTGTCTGAGGTTATTTTGCAGAGAAGACATAAAGGATCCATCATGTGAGAGTGGCCTCTGCTGGAAAAGAACAGAAATGCCCTCATCACATAAATGTAAAGGTAACACACAAAACAAATCTACTCTATATATGGGTCTATTTATATTCTGATTTGATATTAAATGTCTTATTTAAGTCATTTTCTTACTTCATTACAGTGTTTGGGAATTGTTTTGTTTTTAATGCTTAGTTTGCACTTCCTGTAATAACAATTCTTGTGGATGTGTGAAGATGTTAAAGGAGTTCGAGTTCACATTAAAATTGCACCTGTGCTTTTTTCTTCTCATCATAAAGCTTCAATTCATCAATGGTGAGTCTCTCTCTCTCTCTCTCTCTCTCTCTCTCTCTCCCTCTCCCTTACACTCTCTCTCCTGTGTAGGTTGATTGTGGTGTGATATTTGGCCTTAAAGAACTGTTCAGGTGCTGTTGGGATCAGAGTTGTAGTGCTAAGTTTGCACTTCCTGTGGAAGTGTACATTGTGTATCTTCATGGTCAGTGGGGTGGAGTCACGTGACCCGGTGGAAACTGGTCAGTGGGGTGGAGTCACGTGACCCGGTGGAAACTTTATTTTTCTGCAGATAGTTTACCTTTGATGGGCATTTATTGGTTATATGCAACATTAGAATAATTATATCTCCTTTGCTTTGATTTTGTGTGTTAACTGTAGCAGTGTGTCAATATAATATATAATATATAATAATATACTGTGTGGAAAACAGGAACAATGTCATCACAGTTATTGTTAAATTTGATATAAAATTATAAAACATAATGTAAGTTTTATTGGTGCAGTAACCATGAAAGGCCACTAGACTGAGAAGTCAGATCAGTAATGCAGTAGACTGCAGATTACTGTCACTATATCATGCTTTATCTTATTTTCAATATTTAATACAATGCATGTTTGCAAGAAAGGAACGTTACATTTTATGTTTAAGGCATGAAAATGAATACTTTTTTTATAGTTTATTGTCATTAGATGATTTTATTGCATAGACTCAGTGCTGCTGTAGAAAAGACATGAGAAACTTCTTCTGTTCTGTGCTTAAGGCCATGTTGCTACATTTGCCCTTCCTGTGTGAACTGTGAGTGTGTGAATGTGATCTATAGAGTGTTCATTATGATCAGACGTGGTGCAGCAGTCAGTCAGTGTGTGTTCAGCTCTAATACAGTCTTTGGATTAATGTGTGGGTTCTGGTCCTCAGTAAGAATGCAGGTGTGTTTTCTTCTCCTCCTCATACAGCTTCATATCACTGAAGGTGAGTCTGCTCTCTCTCTCTCTCCTCTTTTAAATATATACAAGAGTTTATCATTAAAAGCCTTAAACAGCCTAAAGCAGTCAACTTTCTCATGATATAGAAATGTAAAGTGCACACTGAACCGATGATCTCTTCATCATGGCACCTGTAAGTGCCATGGGACCATGGGATCTATTTATTAGGCAGCAAGTAAACATTTTGTCCTCAAAGTTAATGTTAGAAGCAAGAAAAATGGGCAAATGTAAGGATTCGATCGAGTTTGACGAAGGCCAAACTGTCAGGTATCTTATGAACATTACTGAATTAGTAATGACAGACTCTGAGTTAATAAAAATGCTGATGTGTTTTTTTATCTTCTGCTTCTTCTCCACCTCATTGAAGGCGAATCTGCCACTTAAATCCAGTGGATTATATTTCCAGATCTATCATTTATTCCAGAAAATTGTCAGGGCAGTGACCATGCGTAGGAAGCGCAAGTAACCTCAATCATCGTTTATTTTACATTCAGCACACAAACACAAATTTTTGGAGATAGACCGTAATGCGTAAAGCGAGTGGGATCCGGAACAAATTTGTAATCCTCGAGCAAGGAGCATGAACCAGAGGGGAATGCTGGCGGTCAGGAATCTGGTAGGTCACTTTAGTTATCTAGTAGATCCGACAGCAAGTGAGGCGGAACTGGGACTTTTTAAAGAGGTAAGGTAACGAGGGACAGGTGTCGGTGATTAGCGCCGGGACCGGCTGAGAGAGAGTCATGGAGTAATATGTGGCAGGCGGATCCCTGACAAAAACATATTGTTAAATATTGCTCACTTTAAATGTTTTTTTCTTTGTGAATCTTCCAGACAAACTTTAGGAACAAGAGTAAATGAATAAATTCTCCACCTCAGATACTGAATTGTGACCTTATTTATTTATTTACTGCATGTTTTCTGTTTACAATTTCATCTTCAGTTACATTCCTACTTTAGTGAGTTTAGGAGGTACAGGTTGTCTGTAGTTCTGTAGAGTTGCTGCAGATGGTGAACTGCTCATTAACAGATCATTAACTGGTGTGTTCCTACAGGCTGCAGGCTGGAAGGAAATAGAGATAGAAAAGAGATCACTACATACACAGGAGTCTTAGCACTGACAGATTAATAACAGATTAATCTGATGTTGTAACAGTTCTGCAATATGTTGATGTTTGTTTATTCTCCAGTTTGCAGACTGAATAATACGACAGTGTATCTGATTGGATATGTGGGCGATTCTGTTCTTCTGCCCTGCTCCTGCACTGAACTACAAACCAAACCACACACTTTCACATGGACCTTTTATAAAGAATCTAATTACAAAGAAATCTTCCCAAAGGACCAGACAAATCGCTACAAACACAGAATTCAGCTCTTTAATGATCATCCTCCAGGAAATCTCTCTCTACTCATATCACACCTGACTGTAGAGGATGAAGGATTTTACAGGTGTTGGATCATCAAGAACAATAACTATAAGTACATCCATCTCACAGTAAATGGTAAAACAGCTTCTTGTATATAAACTATAGGAAACTGATTCCAGTGTCTTGATAAAATATCTGAAATATTTTGACTACTGCTGTATAATAAAAAGCCTTTAAATATGTCTGCTACATCTGCTAAGGTTCTGTTTCATGTTCTGCCCCTCATCTGTATTTCTGATTATTATTGTATATTATTTGTGTGTGTTTTCTGACCCACATTCATATCCGATTATGATTCCTTGATTAATTTCTATTGAACGAAATATATCTCTCCTTGCAGAGGCTACAAAAAAGACCTTCACGATCCACAACAACAATCCAAACAACTTCTAAACCAGGTACTAAACACCACTGTAACAGAAAGTGTTTTTTTTAGTGCTGGTTACTGCTTTACCTTAGAGCAAATCTCAACCACTAAACTTGAAAACTACACCAATTTTTGTCCTTTCTTTTTTGTCTCAGCTACAATAAAAGTGATCAAAGTTAGATCAAACTTGTCAAACAAGCATTCAAGCCGAGTTTTAACAAGTTTCAGGAGAGTTTATTCGTTTCAAAATACATTATCCATGGTTTGATTTTTTTTTTTACTGTATTCTAAAGATTTGTAATCTTTTATGAGTTCGAAAGCCTGAATCTCTGATGGTATGGGGTGCATTAGTGCCTATGTAATAGTCAGCTTGCATATCTAGAAAGGCACATCAGTGCTGAGAGGGTAAGACAGGTTTTAGAGCAACATATGCTTCTATCCAGACAATGTCGTTTTTAGCAAAGGTCTTGCATATTTGTTGCTTTATCCTCATCATATTAACTTCACATATCCCAGCAATGTTAGGAGCTGGGTCAGAGAGCAGAATCAGCAATAATACAACACCCATGGAGCACTGAGGGTTAAGGGCCTTGCTCAGGGGCCCCAAGAGTGGCAGGTGATATCGAAGGATTGAACCCCAACCTTCCGATAAGTAACCCAAAGCCTTAACCACTGGGTTTCCACCTCCCAATACTTCTGCAAGGAAATGCTAAACTGCATGCTGCATCTGTTAAAACATAGCAGAAGTAGTGGAAGAGTAGTAGAAGAGTCTCTGTGTTGAACTTTCACCATCTGAAAACATCTGGCAAATTATGAAACAATAAACATGACAAAGAAAACCCAGGACTGTTGAACATCTAGAATCCTGTTTCAGGCACTAATTTCACAACATTCCTCTACCAAAACTCCAGCAACTGGTCTCATCCGCTCCCAGATGTATTTGTACTGTTGTTGTAGTAAACATGACCCTGTCCCAAATTTTCAATTTAAATCATTGCATTCAGTTTTTTTATTTACATTTTACCCTGTGTTCCAACTTTTGGATCTGCAAATTGATTAAATGATGGATTGGATCTTGCATTAAGAAATTATGAGAATTTGCAAATCTACAACCCCCTTGATGGAAATCACTCACACTATCAACCTGATCTTCATTTACACTTTCCATTATAGTTTCCTTTAAGTATAACATTCAGTGTAATACAGTGTAAACAGTGATAATGTTCTGGCAGATGCTGAGTCTCTTCCCTTCGTCCCCTTCGCTTCGGTGACTGTGATCTTTCTACACATTATCGTGGCTGTGGTTTACTGCACCACCAGAAAGAAAGGTACACACTTTCAACATCTTGTAATTTTACTACTCTGTACAAATGTGTACAAACACACCATTTTATCTTCATAAACTTGTTTAATTTACCATCCAGGTCCTAATACAGTTCATTACAGCAGAGGTGATGGAGATGGAACAGTGAGTCTACAGTAAAGAAGAACATCAACAGAAGAACACACATGTAACAGCAGTAACATACACCTGATTAACAGACCAGAGAGCAGCTTGTTACAGTACTTTCCACTTTATTCATGCTATTTCATTCTATTTAACATTACAATCTATTGTATATGCTTCCATTTTCTCTTTTCTTTGTGTAGTTAAAAAAAAATCACATTACTAAGGACCATAACATTGTACATTTTTCTCAAATCTTCGAAGACTTCTCTGTTAAATCATTCCAAAAAGCTTCTCATTGTATCACAAATAAGACACAACTGTTAAAACGTGTTTCAAATGTGTTTATTATATTTCGAATAAAAAAACACCTGAGAAAATGCAATCGTCCTGTCCCATATTTTATATATAACCCATAAGTTCTCTGTCTCACCTTAAAAACACTTTATTCCTTAATTCCTTGACATTAAATTTAACATGTCTTACCTACAGATACAGACAGATGACGACAGACAGACACTGGTAAACAAACAGACAGGAAAGCAGTGATACAGATATTGAACAAAACATGGAGTCAGAAAGACAGAAATAAACAGAGAGAGACAGAAAACAAACAAAGAGAGTGAAAGATACAGAGACTGGCAGGCTGATGGAGACAGAGGGGCAAGTAGACACAGACAAAGAGAGATGAATACAGGAGGAGAAAGATGGAGAAACACTAAATGAAAGAAAGGCCAACAAAGACATGACATTGTGACAGAAACAGATACAAGTCAGCACTTGAACATAAAATCTGATTTAGAACTGTTACACTCTGAGAATTTACTTTAACAGTTATATCAAGCGTTAAATGCACTTATCATGCAATAATGATGAGAATTGATTCACCAGAAGATCGATCGATCGATCTATCGATCTATCGATCTATCGATCTATCTATCTATCTATCTATCTATCTATCTATCTATCTATCTATCTATTTAGAGAGAAGACATAAAGGTCTACTTTCAGGAACTTGTGCTGCGTCGGCATGCTTTTGGAACGTGGCTACATTGTCGATGCTCTAAATAATGTGTTTCTCCCTGCCCCCGTTATATCACCTGGGGGTGGGGGTGGTGGGTGGATAGGGGACTGTGTAGACAGACACAGCTTTTGTGTGACTTTTGTGTGACGGTTGCCAGCACTGTGCTCGCATGCCCATGCGATCGCTCCTTTTCCAGCAGGCACTCTTGAAGTAGGGTGCCCCCACCCCAGTGGTTCTAGTCCCGCTCTCGCTGAAGCAGAGCGGCATTTCAGTTACTGGGGTTCGCTGATGGACCTCGCCAAAGGTTTGGACAAAGACTTGTCACTTTCTCTTACCTCCTCAGCCCGGGCCAGCTCCCGTTCGCAGGCATCGAGAGCATGCCTTTTGGCGGTTTCTCTCTCCTGCCATGAGAGCATGCAGCTCCACCTCTCATCCTTGGCTGAAGGGGGGGCTCGGCCCACCGTTTTAGCCCCAAGACCTTAGTGTATTCCAACATTGTTGGGCTTAGGGATTATGGCTATGGTGTCATGCAACGGGTTGAAGAGATGCTAGCAGGCTATCTCTCCCCAGGTGTGGCATCCTCTCTCAAGCATCCTCTCTCTGCACACCATGGCGGTGTTACAGGTATACCAAGCTGACCTGCTGCAGGAGTTGGATGTGGGAGATATCTTGGGTGGGAAGATACTAGAGCTCCGCAGGTTGTGTTTTAGATCAGATCCAAGGAATGGTTTTACTTTTGGGAACAAAGTGTACCAATATCGGATCCTTTCGTTCATCCTTGCCTTATCAATCTGCACCTTTACGAAATGTGTCGATGCGACTCTGGCTCCCCTGAGACTTCAGGGCATCCGTATCCTTAACTATATCGACGATTGGTTGATATTAGCTCGATCAGAGCAGTTAGCGGTCCTGCATCAAAATGTCGTTCTCGCTCACATGAAAGAACTGGGGTTTCAGCTGAATGCCTGGAAGAGTGTGCTCTCTCCATCTCGGTGTATATACGGGATTCAACGACTATGCTCGCACAGCTTTCTTCTGCCTGCGTTGTGTCCATCCATACGGCTAACAGGAAGGTCAGAGATTGGCAGTCACTCACTGTTTCAGAGCAGTTTCAGGCAGTTTCAGAGACTGCTTGGGTACATGGCAGCAGCATCCAATGTCATTCTACTTAGGCTCTTGTACATAAGACCATTTCAGTTGTGGCTTTGGCCCCATGGGTTTTCATGGAAGGGCAATCCCCTACGTATGATCAAGTTCACGCGGCGATGCCTACGTGCCTTAGATGTTTGGAGAGATCCCGGGTCCCTATTTCACGTCCCTGTGTAAGGAGTTTTCGGTCATTGCATAGTGCTAACGTCGGATAAGGTCCCACAAGCGCAAGGTCTATGAGAGAGTCCCCATCTGCTATATCATATCAATTGTCTGGAGATGCTGGCTGTACTGCTTGCTCTGAAGCATTTCCCCCTGGAACCACAGAGGCCATCATGTGTTGATCCACTTTGACAACACATCGGTGTTCTCATATATCAACCACCATGGGTTGGTCAAGGAGAGGCCTTCCTGCTTATAAGCAGACGCTCAACAGATAGATTGTTGATACTACTGTGTCCTCTTATGGGTCCTCTGGTCTCCCCACTCCATTCAGGGTCAGAGCGGACTCGGGTTTGGCAGCCTCTAAGGCATGGTCCTCTGGAGTTTCCGTCCAAGACCAAGACCTCTGCGACGCTGCGGGCTGGTCCACGCTGCTCACCTTTGTCAGGTTTTACCACCTTGACCTCTGTGCCACTCCTGGCACCTCTGTCCTTCAACATAGCTGCGCTCTTTCAGTCAGGGACTTGTCAGTATGGTGGTATTGGACTCTCCTTCCAAAAGCATTCTGACGCATCCTCAGTCCCTGAAAGGGAACATCCCTAGGTTAAGGGAACAACCCAAGTTCCCTGAGAGAACAAGATGCTGCGTCTCTATGCCACACCTCCAGAGTCCCTTTAGTGCTTACTTCTAAGTTACAGAATCTGACGCCGGCTTAACTCCATGGGCGTTTTATACTTTCTGGTTGTGACGTCACTCCTCCGGTGACAGACAACCTTCAAATCTACACTTCTTGTGGTTGTGCTTCCTGTGGAGGTGTGAAGATGGTAAACGAGGAAACTTGCAGTGGGAGTGTATAGAGTGTTTGTTATGATCAGACATGGTGCAGCAGTCAGTCAGTGTGTGTTTAGCTGTAGATCTCTCTTTGGATTAGTGGGTTCAAGTTCACATTATGAATGCAGCTGTGTTTTCTTCTCCTCATACAGCTTCATTTCACCAAAGGTAAGTCTGTACTTTCTCTCTCTTTTTCTCTCTCTCTCTTTTTTTCACACTCTCTGTCTCTTGTGTAGGCCAATTATGGTCAGTGACATAGTGCTAAGTTTCCACATCCTGTGGAAGTGTATCAACTGTAACTTTTCTTCATGTTCAGTGGGGTGGAGTCAAGTGACCTTGCACGCCTTATTTTCCTGCAGATAGTTTACCTTTGATGGGCATTTATCGGTTATACATGATAGTAGAATAATTATATCACATTTGCTTCGATTCTGTGTGTTAACTGTAGCAGTGTGTCAATAAACTGCCTAAAATGATATAATAATATACTGTGTGGAAAACAGGAACAATGTCATCACAGTTATAGTTAAATTTGCTATAAAATTATAAAACATAATGTAAGTAACCATGAAAGGCCTCTAGACTGAAAACTCAGATCAGTAATGACGTAGATTGCAGATTACTGTGACTATATCATGCTTTATCTTATATTCAAATTTTAAGAGAGTGCATGTTTTCAAGAAAGTAAAGTTACATTTCATGTTTAAGTAATGATAATGAGTATTATTTAATAGTTTATTGTCATTAAATGATTTTATATCATAGGCTCAGTCCTGCTGTGCAAAACGCTTCTTCTGTTCTGTGGTTAGTTCATGCTGCTAAATTTGCACTTCCTGTGTGAACTGTAGGTGTGAATGTGTTCTATAAGGTGTGTTCATTATGATCAGACGTGGTGAAGCAGTCGGTCAGTGTGTGTTCAGCTCTAATACAGTCTTTAGATTAATGTGTGGTTTCTGGTCCTCAGTAAGAATGCAGGTGTGTTTTCTTCTCCTCCTCATACAGCTTCATATCACTGATGGTGAGTTTGTTTTTCTCTCTCTCTCTCTCTCTCTCTCTCTCTCTCTCTCTCTCCTTTTATATGCAAGAGTTTATCATTTTAAGCTTTTAACAGCCTAAAGCATAAGCTCATGATATAGAAATGTAAATTGCACACTGAACATTTAAAGCGATTAGTTTGTCTGTTTATTCTGTTTGCAATCAGATCAGGCACAACATTATGTGATGAGGTGAATAACACTGATGATCTCTTCAACATGGCACCTCTTAGTGGGTGGACATACAGTGCCCTCCACAATTATTGGCACCCCTGTTTAAGATGTGATCGTGGACTTCTAAAAATTCTCCTTTTTTTTAAAACAACATAGAACCCAAATGCAAAAAGAGAAAATCCAACCTTTATTTAAGTACATTACTTTGGTGGTAAAAAATCACACATTTAGAAAAAAAAAAAACTTGAAATCATGTGCCACAATTATTGGCACCCTGATGTTAATACTTTGTACAACCTCCTTTTGCCAACAAGACAGCACTTAATCTCCTCCTATAACATTTCACAAGATTGGAGAACACAGAGAGAGGATTTTGACCATTCTTCTTTGCACAATCTTTCTAGATCATCCAGTGTCCTGGGTCCTCTTATGCACTCTTCTCTTTAGCTCGCCCCACAGGTTTTCGATTGGGTTGAGGTCTGGGGACTGAGATGGCCATGGGAGGACCTTGAGTTTGTGACTGCTGAACCACTTTTGTGTAGATTTTGCCACATGTTTTGGATCATTATCCTGCTGAAAGACCCAATGACGACCCATCTTCAGCTTTCTGGCAGAGGCCATCAGGTTTTTATTTAAAATATCCTGGTACTTCAAAGCGTTCATAATGCCATGCACCCTAACAAGGTTCCCAGGGCCTTTGGAAGAGAAACAGGCCCACAGCATCACAGATCCTCCACCATACTTCACGGTGGGCATGAGGTGCTTTTCGGCATACTCATCTTTTGTTTTACGCCAGACCCACTTAGAGTGTTTGTTGCCAAAAAGCTCAATCTTAGTCTCATCTGACCAAAGCACACGATCCCAGTTGAAGTCCCAGTACCGCTTAGCAAACTCCAGACGTTTACGTTAGTGAGAAAAGGCTTTTTCCTTGCATGCCTCCCAAACAGCTTGTTGGCATGTAGAGAGCGTCTGATGGTTGTTTTGGAGACTCTGTGACCCCAAGATGCCACTCTTTGATGCAATTCTGTGACGGTGAGCTTGGGAAATTTTTTTACTTCTCTTACCATCCTCCTCACTGTGCGTTGTGGCAAGATAAACTTGGGACCTCTTCCAGCCTTGTTTGTCACTGTTCCAGTTGTTTTAAACTTCTTAATGATTCCTCTGACTGTAGATACCGGCAAGTTAAGGCGAGTGGCTATTTTCTTGTAGCCATTGCCTGACTTATGAAGGTTGACACACATCTGCCTTACTTGAATGGTGTGTTCTCTTGTCTTTGCCATGTTGACAAATGGGTAAGAGAATTAGGCCTCTGTGTCACGTCATATTTATACCCCAGGGAAACAGGAAATCATGAATTACTAATTAAAAGTCCCTAGATACCCTGACCAACCTTAGCAACTACAGAAAAATATATAAAAAAAAAAACAAAAAATTTTTCAGAGGAATTGTTAGGGGTGCCAATAATTGTGGCACACATGATTTCAAGTTTTTTTTTTTTTTTCTAAATGTGTGATTTTTTTACCACCAAAGTAATGTACTTAAATAAAAGGTTGGATTTTTCTCTTTTTTTGCATTTGGGTTCTATGTTGTTTTAAAAAAGGAGAATTTTTAGAAGTCCACGACCACATCTTAAACAGGGGTGCCAATAATTGTGGAGGGCACTGTATTTATTAGGCAGCAAGTGAACATTTTGTCCTCAAAGTTAATGTTAGAAGCAGGAAAAATGGCCAACTGTAAAGATTTGAGCGAGTTATACGAGGGCCAAACTGTGATGTCTAGACGACTGGGTCAGAGCGTCTCCGAAACTGCAGCTCTTGTGGGGTGTTTCCCAGTCTACAGTGTTCAGTATCTATCAAAAGTGGTCCAAGGAAGGACCAGTGGTGAACCAGCGACAAGGTCATGAAACTTCTTGACCTTGAAGAAACACCTAAGTTACAGACCATACAGTCACCTACACCCTTGTGTGTGGATGATTGTCTGATTGTATAGTGTATAGATTGTATACAACCAGTAAACAAGAAATGGAAACTATTACATCACTGCTTGTAGTGTGTGTGTGTGTGTGTGTGTGTGTGTGTGTGTGTGTGTGTGTGTGTGTGTGCGTGTGTGTGTGTGCGCACATAAAGAGCAAAAATATTACAACACAGTGTGTAGTTTCTTAGTTTTCTTCTGAATTAGTAATGACAAACTCTGAGTTATTAAAAATGATGATGTGTTTTTTATCTTCTGCTTCTTCTCCACATCATTGAAGGTGAATCTGCTACTTAAATCTAGTGAATTATATTTCCAGATTTATCATTTATTCCAAACATACAGTTAAATATTTTTTACTTTAAATGTTTTTCTTTGTGAATCTCCCAGACAAACTTAATAACTAAGAGTAAATGAGTAAATTCTCCACCTCAGATACGAATTATAACTATGTATTAATTTACAGCATTTTCACTGTTCACAATTTCATTTTTAGTTACATTCCTACTTTAGTGAGTTTAGGAGGTACAGGTTGTCTGTAGTTCTGTAGAGTTGCTGCAGATGGTGAACTGCTCATTAACAGATCATTAACTGGTGTGTTCCTACAGGCTGCAGACTGGAAGGAAATAGAGAGATGACAATAGAGATCACTGCATACACAGGAGACTCAGTACTGCTGCCCTGCTCCTGCACTGACCTCCACACCAAACCTCAGAACTTCACATGGGAGAAATACATTAATACATGGGTACAGATATCTCCTGAGAGTGAACAGAACAAAGACAGATTTCAGCTGGTTAATGATCACAGTTCAGGAAATCTCTCTCTGCTCATATCACACCTGACTGTAGAGGATGGAGGATATTACAGGTGTAACACAGAGAGTGAACACAGATACATCAGACTCACTGTTGAAGGTAAATAACTCATTTTTATTCACAATGTTACTTCAGTGATAATCTCATGACAGATTCATCTGATGTTGTAACAGTAATGCAGCATGTTGATGTTTGTTTATTATCCAGGTTGCACACTGAATTTGAATAATGAGACAGTGGAAGTGACTGGATATGTGGGACATTCTGTTCTTCTGCCCTGCTCCTGCTCTGAACTACAAGCCAAACCACAAACTTTCACATGGTCCATTTATAAAGAATCTAATCACAATAAAATCTTCCCGAAGGACCAGACAAATCACTACACACACAGAGTTCAGCTCTTTAATGATCATCCTCCAGGAAATCTCTCTCTACTCATATCACACCTGACTGTAGAGGATGGAGGATTTTACAGGTGTTGGATCAACAACAACAACTATAAATACATCCATCTCACAGTAAATGGTAAAACTGCTTCTTGTATATAAACTATAGGAAACTGATTCCAGGGTTTCGATAAAATATCTGAAATATATGGACTACTGCTGTATAATAAAATACCTTTAAATATGTCTCCTACATCTGCTAAGGTTCTGTTTCATGTTCTGCCCCTCAACTATATTTCTGATACACATACAACCATCCACAACAACAATCTAAACCACTGCTAAACCAGGTACTAAACACCACTGTAATAGAAAGTGTTTTTAGTGCTGGTTACTGCTTCACCTTAGAGCAAGTCTCAAACACTAAACTCAAAAACTACACTTATTTTTGTCCTTTACTTTTTGTCTCAGCTACAAAACCAGGCCTGGTGGCTGAATGTAAATCCCTGAGTTTCTTCAGCATGAACGTGTCTTTTACACCTTGTGTTATTGTTATTACTGTTCACAGGGTCTCCAGTTTCGAACATCTTCATCATCATCAGCTCTGGTGTTGTTTTGCTTCTGCTGCTGCTGCTGCTGATGATGATGATGATTGTCGGAGGAGTCATTTACCGGAAACACAGAAGTACACACACACACACACACACACACACACACACACACACACACAGCTTTCTGTAGACTTTACTGTGTCTGGTTTCATTCTATAGGACAGAAAAAAGAACAGATGAGTGAAGGACAAACAGGACAGAAGACGCAGAAGCAGGTGAATACATACATTTATCAGCTTGACTAAGTTCATTAGTAACAATATTTATGTTTAGTGTGTGTGTGTGTGTGTGTGTGTGTGTGTGTGTGTGTGTATTAGAGTTTGGTCTAATGTTCCATGTGCTCTTACTTATTTATTTTTAACAGAATGATTCTGCTGTTCTTTATGTATCATTTAATCAACCACCTAAAGACACCAAAACAGAAGATGTAAGTGTATTTAAAAATAGTGTGTGTGTGTGTGTGTGTGTGTGTGTGTGTGTGTGTGTGTGTGTGTGTGTGTGTGTGTGTGTGTGTGTGTGTGTGTGTGTGTGTGTGTGTGTGTGTGTGTGTGTGTGTAATAATATGTTATTCATGCTCTATTCCTGTAGGATGATGTGACGTACTCAACCGTAGTCTACATTAACTCTCACAGGGCATTAAGAGATACTGCAGTATATACCAGCAGCAAAACTAACTAATTGTAATAGTAAAAATAATTACAATGTTATTATATTATTGTTAGAAAGGATTCCTATTTAGTTGTAATTCCATGCTTCACCACTAGAGGCAGATATACAGTTTACCAAGCAATGACAAGCTCTCTGGGACATCACAGTGCACCGTCCTCCACCAAAAGTATAAAAGACCAGAACACGGAGCTGCTGCATGCATTCTGCATCACGCAACCTACTGAACAGCAGCTAGCAGAAGACAGCAAGAATCACCTCATATACAATCAATTCTATACCCAGTAGAGTGTTCTGAATCCTGTATCGTGTTTTTACTGACGCGCTGGGGCGAGCACAATCCACTGATCAGCGTATACCAGATAGTGAGAATCCTTATATGGTCCTTCGAGCTAGAGAGAAAACTTCTTAACAATTATTATTATATATATATATTTTATTGAGATATATATACTCGTTATTACATCTGTCAGGTTTTTCAGTTCATATTTGTGACTGTATGTCAACACGTATACACTTTAACATGAAAAACAAATATCAATTGTATTACGTTTTTTAATCACTTTTATTTTTTTTAATATAATATTAGGGTAGTAATATATGTCATTGTGAAAATAATTAATAATTAATTAATGCTTTTTGCAACGTATAATCTGATTTATCTAACATTTTGCATCTATTTTAACATTTAAAGCAGCAGTTTTTAAGAAGTTTTTAATTTTTTGTTAGATTTGTAGTTCTTTATTAATAAGGTTTAATTTTAACTGTTCAATGTTGAGAAACTTTATTTGAATAATATTTAATAAATAAAATAAAACTTCACTGATTTGACTGATTTTATGTGTGCAGATGTGTACAAACATCATATGTGTGTGTATGTTTGGGAGGGATGACGGGTGTCGGTTTAGACTTTAAACACTGAGGAACCTGATGAATTGGAGAAGACACAATTACCCAGTCTGGACTTGAAGATCTGAATATTTTAGCACCTTTTACCAGATGACTGAAGGTAAAATGGTTTGTATGAGGGGTGAATGGAGTATTTGAGATTTCTAATAAAGGTTTGGTTCTGAATTTGAATTTGATCAGACATTCAGTGTGTAGTGATGACTCAGCACTTTATCAACATAAAATCTGATTTGAAACAGGCTTTCTGAGATTTTACCTGAACAGTTGTATACAATAATAAATGCACTAATCACATTATAAATTATTAAGAGCCTCTTAATGTGTAAAATCTAATAGTTTAGCAGGAAAATGTTATAAAAAATTATTGAATTGTGTTTGGTTTTTCGTGAGAAATGTGTGAACATCATTTTCACCAGCAGAGGGCAGAAGAGGTGAGTAGGTTAAATTTTGCTGCATTTTTTGGTTTATTATAAAAAAAAAACATTTGCTGAGATATGTCACATTTTTTTACATGAATAAATATAAATAAGTAAATGCAGAAATAAATGCAAAAATAATATATACATACATTTTGGTCAGTTTTTATATTTATCTATCTGTTTATTTATTCCTACATTTATTTTTCTATTTATGTATACATATATTCATGTTTTTTGGTATTTTTTTTCATTCATTCATTTCTGTACTTCTGGATGTATTAATAAAGTAGGCTGTCCTAATGTCATTTTAGAGCAGGATTGTTCAACAAAAAGAGAAATAAGTAAGAAAAATGAGAAATGCAAAGAAATATCTAATACCAGTTAGAGATAATTGTAAATGTTTAATATTATGTCTGAGGTTATTTTGTGCAAAAGGCACACGGGTTCCATCATGTGAGAGTGACCTCTGCTGGTAGAGAATGTATATGTGCATTTAAAATCTAATCGTTTAACATAATAAAATACATTTGCTTAATTACAGGTGGGAATTGTATGAACCGTATTTCACCAGCAGAGGGCGGACGTGGTCAGTAAGGTAAATTTGGCTGCCTTTGATTTAATTAATTAAATACATTAAAGAATAAATATATAAGAATACTGTAGTTTGCTGAGTAATATCAAATGTTTTTAACATAAATATAAATAGATAAATGCAAAAATAAATGGCATAATGAATACATTTTGCAAACGTTTTACCTTTGTCTTTTATCTGTTTATATATTTATTTGTTTATTTATTCCACATTTCTTCATTAATTTATCTTATTTTTTTTCTTCAGGTAAGTATGTCTTAATAAGGTAGAGCTGACCTAACCTCATTCTAAAGCAGAATTGGTCAACAAAGTGCGAAATAAGCAAGAAAATTTGAAAATGTGAAGAAATACCTGATGCCAGTCAGAAATAATTGTTAAATGAAACGCTTTTTATGTTTAATATTTGTTTGAGAGCCTCTTCACGGCCAGATCCCCAGAAAGTCCAGTGTCCGTTTTGTACCTCCCAAAGGGAGGGTTGAGGTTGGGCCTGCACCCACCGAGCATCCCTATAAGAGCAGCGTGGGAGGCACCACTGGAACGCCACATGTTTCTTGCGCTTCTAAAACCTCTCGACCACCGCATTTATGGAATCGATGAAGAGGCCAGAAGGAGCCAGTGGGGCGTCCAGCAGGACATTTTTGACAGAGTGTGCCACAATTGCCTTTCCGTGGAAACCATGGTGGCCATATACCAGTCAATGACTCTAGCAATCTCTTTGGTGGTTTTAAGCACAGATCCGCTGTGCGGCAGATCTCTTGAAATTGGCCGCCCGGGGCACCTTTGACATCCAGCTCATTCAGCAGGGATGCAGCGGCTTGACCTGCTGAGGCACAAACCTTACCCACGAGCGCCGGGGTATGCAGGGGTTTTATGGGTAATATCGAGGTTTTAATGCAGGAGGCGATCACGGGCAGATCACGCCCCCACCATCTTTGGAGGAAGAGAGGCGGAGCTGCATGCACTCATCACAGGAGGAAGAAACCACCAAAGGCATGCTTTTGAAGCCTACGAACTAGCGCTGGACAGCGCATGTGACGTTGGAGTTAGGGACAAGCCCATCTCAAGACCCTCTGCAAGGTATATTTGCAAACCCCATAAACTAGCTCGACATTCTGCCTTTGCAAAAATAGGGCCAGATCCACGATGAATAAGGGCACCCCGAAACGGTGCGAGCACAGAGACATTAAAGCACAATGCTCACAGTCGGCTCCCACAGGAACCGACTTATCATGCTCCACTCCCAAGCGAGCTACAAATAAGCTGGAAAGTGTGTTTGATTTTCTTGCTAGCTTTTATTTTTTTTGACAAATGATTGACAAACAACATACAAATACACATAGAGTGCTTCGTGAACAAACAGAGGCTGGTGCTGGCTTCACTCCATGTGCGTTTTATACTTCCTGGTGACGTCATTCTGCCGGTGATGGCCACCGTCTAATTTTAGACTGATTGCACACATTTTCAGAGCGTGGACAACTTGGGTACGTTTAAAAGCGTTTCAATGCAGCTCGAGTTCGTGAAAGGGAACTAGGGGTTCCATCATGTGAGAGTGACCTCTGCTGGACAAGAACAGAAATGCCCTGAGTATCTAGGTATCGAGGTAACACACAAAACAAATCAACTTTATATATGGTTTTATTTAGATTCTGATTTAATATTAAATGTGTCATTTATTTCTTATTTTGTTGTTTGGTTTAGTGCAGCATTGTGCTTTTGGCATGTAGAGAGCGTCTGATGGTTGTTTTGGAGACTATGTGACCCCAAGATGCCACTCTTTGATGCAATTCTGTGACGGTGAGCTTGGGAATTTTTTTTACTTCTCTTACCATCCTCCTCACTGTGCGTTGTGGCAAGATAAACTTGGGACCTCTTCCAGCCTTGTTTGTCACTGTTCCAGTTGTTTTAAACTTCTTAATGATTCCTCTGACTGTAGATACCGGCAAGTTAAGGCGAGTGGCTATTTTCTTGTAGCCATTGCCTGACTTATGAAGGTTGACACACATCTGCCTTACTTGAATGGTGTGTTCTCTTGTCTTTGCCATGTTGACAAATGGGTAAGAGAATTAGGCCTCTGTGTCACGTCATATTTATACCCCAGGAAACAGGAAATCATGAATTACTAATTAAAAGTCCCTAGATACCCTGACCAACCTTAGCAACTACAGAAAATATATAAAAAAAAAACAATAAAATTTTTCAGAGGAATTGTTAGGGGTGCCAATAATTGTGGGACACATGATTTCAAGTTTTTTTTTTTTCTAAATGTGTGATTTTTTTTACCACCAAAGTTATGTACTTAAATGAAAGGTTGGATTTTTCTCTTTTTTTGCATTTGGGTTCTATGTTGTTTTAAAAAGGAGAATTTTAGAAGTCCACGACCACATCTTAAACAGGGTGCCAATAATTGTGGAGGGCACTGTATTTATTAGGCAGCAAGTGAACATTTTGTCCTCAAAGTTAATGTTAGAAGCAGGAAAATGGCCAACTGTAAAGATTTGAGCGAGTTATACGAGGGCCAAACTGTGATGTCAAGACGACTGGGTCAGAGCGTCTCGAAACTGCAGCTCTTGTGGGGTGTTTCCCAGTCTACAGTGTTCAGTATCTATCAAAAGTGGTCCAAGGAAGGACCAGTGGTGAACCAGCGACAAGGTCATGAAACTTCTTGACCTTGAAGAAACACCTAAGTTACAGACCATACAGTCACCTACACCCTTGTGTGTGGATGATTGTCTGATTGTATAGTGTATAGATTGTATACAACCAGTAAACAAGAAATGGAAACTATTACATCACTGCTTGTAGTGTGTGTGTGTGTGTGTGTGTGTGTGTGTGTGTGTGTGTGTGTGTGTGTGTGTGTGCGCACATAAAGAGCAAAAATATTACAACACAGTGTGTAGTTTCTTAGTTTTCTTCTGAATTAGTAATGACAAACTCTGAGTTATTAAAAATGATGATGTGTTTTTTATCTTCTGCTTCTTCTCCACATCATTAAAGGTGAATCTTTTGGAGGAAGAGAGGCGGAGCTGCATGCACTCATCACAGGAGGAAGAAACCACCGAAAGGCATGCTTTTGAAGCCTACGAACTAGCGCTGGACAGCGCATGTGACGTTGGAGTTAGGGACAAGCCCATCTCAAGACCCTCTGCAAGGTATATTTGCAAACCCCATAAACTAGCTCGACATTCTGCCTTTGCAAAAATAGGGCCAGATCCACGATGAATAAGGGCACCCCGAAACGGTGCGAGCACAGAGACATTAAAGCACAATGCTCACAGTCGGCTCCCACAGGAACCGACTTATCATGCTCCACTCCCAAGCGAGCTACAAATAAGCTGGAAAGTGTGTTTGATTTTCTTGCTAGCTTTTATTTTTTTTGACAAATGATTGACAAACAACATACAAATACACATAGAGTGCTTCGTGAACAAACAGAGGCTGGTGCTGGCTTCACTCCATGTGCGTTTTATACTTCCTGGTGACGTCATTCTGCCGGTGATGGCCACCGTCTAATTTTAGACTGATTGCACACATTTTCAGAGCGTGGACAACTTGGGTACGTTTAAAAGCGTTTCAATGCAGCTCGAGTTCGTGAAAGGGAACTAAGGGTTCCATCATGTGAGAGTGACCTCTGCTGGACAAGAACAGAAATGCCCTGAGTATCTAGGTATCGAGGTAACACACAAAACAAATCAACTTTATATATGGTTTTATTTAGATTCTGATTTAATATTAAATGTGTCATTTATTTCTTATTTTGTTGTTTGGTTTAGTGCAGCATTGTGCTTTTGGCCATACTTGTCAGTGACATGATGCTAAGTTTGCACTTCCTGTGGTAGCACATCCTGTGGAGGTGTGAAGAAGGTAAAGGAGGAAACTTGCAGTGTGAGATGTTTAGAGCGTTCATTATGATCAGACACGTTGCAGTCAGTCAGTGTGTGTTTAGCTGTAGTTCTCTCTTTGGATTAATGTGTGGGTTCGAGCTCACATTAAGAATGCAGCTGCGTTTTCTTCTCCTCCTTGTACAGCTTCAATTCACCAAAGGTGAGTCTGTGCTCTCTCTCTTTCTTCCTCTCTCTCTCTTTCACACTCTCTCTCTCTTTCTTTTGTAGGCCAAGTGTGTTGTGATATTTGATATTAAAGATCTGTTCTGATGCTGATCGGATCAGAGGCATTGAGTGCGGATACTTGATGGTAATCTTTGGTCTTGTTTGTGTAGGACACTTCTGTCTGGTATCTTTTCTTCATGGTCAGTGGGGTTGAGTCACATGACCTGGTGCACACTTTATTTTTCTGCATATAGTTTACATTTGATGGCTTTATATTGGTTATATGCGATGAATAATTCTATCTCCTTTGCTTGTTACAGTGTTAACTGTAGCAGTGTGTCAATAAAGTGTCTAAAATAATATAATAATATACTGTGTGGAAACAGATACTGCACAAGATAATGTTAAGACCCTGGAGATAAACAGCAACAGAAACAATGTCATCACAGTTATTGTTAAATTTGCTAAAAAATTATGAAACTCAATCTTAATTTTTTTGGTGCAGTAACCATGAAAGGCCACTAGACTGAGAAGTCAGATCAGTAACGCAGTAGACTGCATATTACTGTTACTATATCATGCTTTATCTTAAATTAAATATTAAATACAATACATGTTTGCAAGAAAAGAATGTTACATTATATTTTAGGCATGAAAATTAATCATTTTAATAGTTTATTGTCAGTAGATGATTTTTTAGCATAGACTCAGTCCTGCTGTGTAAAAGAGAGAAAAAAGATTCAGTTCTGTGGTCAGTTCATGCTGCTAAATGTGAACTTCCTGTGTGAACTGTGTGTAAATGTAATCTATAAGGTGTGTTCATTATGATCAGACGTGGTGAAGCAGTCAGTCAGTGTGTGTTCAGCTCTAATACAGTCTTTAGATTAATGTGTGGGTTCTGGTCCTCAGTAAGAATGCAGGTGTGTTTTCTTCTCCACATACAGCTTTATATCACTGATGGTGAGTCTGTTGTTCTTTCCTCTCTCTCTCTCTCTCTCTCTCTCTCTCTCTCTCTCCTTTTAAAATATATGCAAGAGTTTATTTAAACTTATGCGGTGAAGTAAATAACACTGGTGATCTCTTCATCATGGCACCTGTTAGTGGGTGGACATATTTATTAGGCAGCAAGTGCAAATTTTGTCCTTAAATTTGACGTGTGAGAAGCAGGAAAAATGGGCAACTGTAAAGATTTGAGCGAGTTTGACGAGGGCCAAACTGTGATGTCTAGACGACTGGGTCAGAGCGTCTCCAAAACTGCAGCTCTTGTGGGGTGTTTCCCAGTCTGCAGTGTTCAGGATCTATCAAAAGTGGTCTAAGGAAGGAACAGTGGTGAACTGGTGACAAGGTCATGAAACTTCAAGTTCAAGGTCAAGAGACCTACACACCTGGGAGTCACATGGGACCGCCGAGGAGGATGGCAGCATAGTTGAGTAGCTCCGCAGGCCCACCCATATTTTCAATTTATTCGAGCATATATTTCATGTTTATATTTTTCAAAGTTAGTGTCCCAGGTGATTAAACACTCGTGAAACAAAAAGTGATCTGGACCGCAAATCACCCCAGCCGACTGAACAAGGTTCAAAGATGGAAAACCTATTATCCAAAATAAGAATCGAATTAAAGATCTAGAAAACAGAAGCTGCCGAAACAACGTGAGGATGATTGATCTGAAAGAAGGGAGGAAGGTGGAATGATCAAGTGCGTGTATAAATTTTTTCGGAAGGACTGGGTATTGATCCGATGGAGAGTTCGATATTGAGAGGCACATCATGCTCTCGCTCCCAGACCCAGTACAGATCAGCCACAGAGAATAGTCTTGCCTGTTTATACCTATCTTAAGTTGCCACATGAAGTTCAGACTGCTTCTATGTGTTACAAATCAATGCTTAATATAAATGCAGATACCTGTAAGAACCTGAAATCTATTTGGCTAAAGGATTTGGGGATAGATATCCATTAAAACGATTAACTGTACATCGTAATATGAGTAAGAACATAAGGGAAGCTAGGGGGAGATTCATTCATTACAAAGAAGTACATAGATATTATTCTACACCATCTAGGCTTTACAGAATGGGTATAGCTGGAAATAATCTATGCTGAAAAATTTAAGGAAGAAGAAGGTACTTATTTGCATATGATTTGGTAATGTTCATTAGTTTACCCAATTTGGTGTAAAATTCTGGGAGTAATGCAAGAGTGGGTGGGATCTAATATATCTGTTAAACCACGATTATTCCCTCTGGGAGATAAATCAGTGGTACCCAACATAGCAAAAAATGTATTTACCCTAATTAAGATTGGTTGTATTACAGCTGCCAGGATGATTTTACACAATTGGAAATGCCCCAAAACCCCAGACTTTAAAGACTGGATTGATGGAATGATTGAATTTGCTTCATACGAAAGCATGTTGGGGAGACTGTTATTGAATGCCGTGTTGATGTACTTTAAAGTTTGGACTGTTGAACAATAAAAAAAGTTGAAATACAAAAAAAAAAAAGTGTTACGGACCAAATAGTGACCTACTCCCTTGTGTGTGGGTGATTGTCTGATTGTATAGTGTATAGATTGTATATAACCAGTAAACAAGTGATGAAAACTATTACATCACTGCTTGTGGTGTGTGTGTGTGTGTGTGTGTGTGTGTGTGTGTGTGTGTGTGTGTGTGTGTGTGTGTGCATGAAGAGCAAACATGAGGAAATATTTTAACACAGTGTGTAGTTTCTTATGAACATTACTGAATTAGTATTGACAGGCTCTGAGTTGTTCTGAAATGTTGATTTTTATCTTCTTCTTCTTTATCATTTATTCCAGAAAACATACAGTTCTGTAGAGTTGCTGCAGATGGTAAACTGCTCATTAACAGATCATTAACTGGTGTGTTCCTACAGGCTGCAGGCTGGAAGGAAATAGAGTGATAAAAGAAATCACTGCATACACAGGAGACTCAGTACTGCTGCCCTGCTCCTGCACTGACCTCCACACCAAACCTCAGAGCTTCACATGGGAGCAATACATTAATACATGGGTACAGATATCTCCTGAGAGTGAACAGTATAAAGACAGATTTCAGATGGTTAATGATCACAGTTCAGGAAATCTCTCTCTGCTCATTTCAAACCTGACTATAAAGGATGGAGGAGATTACATGTGCAGCACAAAGAATGAATACAGAGTCATCAGACTCACTGTTGAAGGTAAATAACTCATTTTAATTAACAATGTTTCTTCAGTGATAATCTCATGACAGATTAATATGATGATGGAACAGCAATGCAATATGTTGATGTTTGTGGTTCGATCCAACAGACGAGCTCCTGTAGCTCACAATGCTGAAGAAGTTCAATGCTGTTAATGATTGATGGGTCTATTTTTCATAATGGTAATATATAAAAACAATAATAATATTAATAATAAACATCATCATCATCATCATCATCATCATCATCATCATCATGTAATACACAGGAAGTGGATAGAAATTTACACACCTGAGTCACAGACCAAACAGTCACCTACACCCTTGTGTGTGGATAATTGTGTGATTGTATAGTGACTTTGGTTCCAATTGGGTATAAAGTATAGAATGGTAGCCATGTTGGTTGAGGATTCGTTTCACACAGCATTCACCTCTTTTCTGCTCTAAAACAAATCCAACTAATAAACTTCCACCTCCATGTTTGACTGTGGGTGTGAAGCAGTCTGTTAACATCATCAACTGACTGTAGAAGACTGTAAAAGGACATCACTCATAATCACACACTCTGGTGCTTATTGTAATTCTCACCCTCTGGTGTTTTGTATTGTTTTAAAATTTATAATCACACGTTTGATGTCACCCAAATGAGGATGGGTTCCCCTTTTGTGTCTGGTTCCACTCAAGGTTTCTTCCTCATAACATCTAATGGAGTTTTTCCTGCCACAGTCTCCCCAGGTTTCATCATCAGGGATAAATACACATCATTCACTTTAATTCTCAAGTTCGCTAAAGCTGCTCTGAGACAATGTCCATTGTGACAAGTGCAATAGAAACAAACGTGAATTTGTTAACAACTTCACTCCTGTTCTCCATCTTCTTCTGTTTGAGCAGAAAATGTCATATTTCATCTTCTCGGTTAACAGAACTTTCTTTCAGTCATTCACAGTCAATTCTAATCAGTAAACTAGTAATGGAAACTATTATATCACTACTTGTGGTTTGTTTGTGTGTGTGTATGTGTGTTTGTGTGTGTGTGTGTGTGTGTGTTTGTGTGTGTGTGCATAAAGCAAATGTGATAAAATATTTCAACACAGTGTGTAGTTTCTTACTGAATTAGTAATGACAAACTCTGAGTTATTAAAAATGCTGATGTCCAGATTTTCTCTTATTCTTTATTCCAGAAAACATACAGTTAAATATTGTTTACTTTAAATGTTTTACTTTTTTAATCTTTCAGAAAAGCTTTAGGAACAAGAGAAAATGATTGAATTAAATTCTCCATGTCAAACAATGAATTGTAACTATTTCTATTATAATTTCATCTTCAGTTACATTCCTACTTTAGTGAGTTTAGGAGGTACAGGTTGTCTGTAGTTCTGTAGAGTTGCTGCAGATGGTGAACTGCTCATTAACAGATCATTAACTGGTGTGTTCCTACAGGCTGCAGACTGGAAGGAAATAGAGAGAGAAAAGAGATCACTACATACACAGGAGACTCAGTACTGCTGCCCTGCTCCTGCACTGACCTCCACACCAAACCTCAGAGATTCATGTGGAAGAAATACATTAATACATGGGTACAGATATCTCCTGAGAGTGAACAGTACAAAGACAGATTCCATCTGGTTAATGATCACAGTTCAGGAAATCTCTCTCTGCTCATATCACACCTGACTGTAGAGGATGGAGGAGATTACAGGTGTGATGTCCCCAACATGAACTATAAGGACATTCATCTCACAATAAGAGGTAAAACAATTTTTATCAAATATTTGGGAAATGCACTGTAGTGTCTATCCAAAATATATTTTTACTACTGCTGTATAATTGAATGCCATTGAGTGTTTATATACATCTGCAAATTTTCTGTTTCACTGCTCATATATATTTCTGATTATTGTATATTATTTGTGTTTGTGTTCTGACCCACATTCACATCTGATTATGATTCCTGGATTTATTTATAATGTATTAAATATTTCTCTCCTTGCAGAGGCTCCAAAAAGACCTTCACCATCCACAACAGCAATCAAATCTACTGCTAAACCAGGTACTAAACAATAGAAAATGTTTTTTGGTGCTGGTTATTTCTTCATTTTAGAGCAAGTGTCAAACACTAAACTTCAAAAAAATACATTTAATTTTGTCATTTAGTTTTTGTCTCGGCTACAAAACCAGGCCTGGTGACCAAAAGTTACACAAATCCACAGTCTGGAACATCTGAAAAAGGTAATGATTGATAAATCTTCATTTTTTTGTGTTTTGTGTTTGAATAATGTTTCCAGGAAATGAAACGACTTCTAAATATCCAAAAACGACCCAGATGTTTTATTGATTTGATTTAAGTGTGGAAACATTGAAAAATGTGTACCCATTGTATGAAAATGAAACAAATATCTTAGCTGCCGAGCATTTCATTCCATTCAGATATTTTTTGGCTATAAATCCTAATTTACGTTTCTATAAACTGCACTCAAGTAACACAATTAAACTTTTTAAACAAGCAGTCAAGTCGAGTTATAACACGGTTTCAGGAGAGTTTAGTCTTTTCAAAATACATGATCCAGAATACTAAAGAGAAAATATTTGTTATCAGTTCTCAGTTCAACAGCCTGGGTCTCAGATGGTATGGGTGCATTAGTGACTATGGAATAGTCAGCTTGGATATCTAGAAAGGCACATCAGTGCTTAGAGGGTTATACAGGTTTTAGAGCAACATATGCTTCCTTCCAAACAATGTCTTTTTCAGGGAAGGTCTCACATATTTGCACATGTACTTTCCAAGACAGGGAATATTTTTCTTCACATATTCCAACAATGTTAGCAGCTGGTGTCAGATAGCAGAGTCAACAATGATACAGCACCAATGAGCTGAGGGTTAAGGGCCTTGTTCAGGGGCCCCAAGGGTGACAGGTAATATCTAAGGATTGAACCCCAACCTTCTGATCAGTAACCCAAAGCCTTAACCACTGGGCTTCCACCTCCTCATACTTCAGCAAGGAAATGCTAAAACTGCATGCTGCATGGCTTCATAGTAAGAGAGTCTGGGTGCTGAACTTTCACCACTTGAAACATTTGTGCATTCTAAAACAATAAACATGACAAAGAAAATACAGGACTGTTGAACAGCTAGAATCCTGTTTCTAGCACTAATTTCACAACATTCCTCTGCCAAAACTCCAGCAACTGGTCTCCTCAGTTCCCAGATGTTTTTAGACTGTTGTTGTGGTAAACATGACCCTGTCCCTAATTATCCATTACATTTTATTCAAAATATTTTTCTTAAATGCTACATTTCCTCATTTTAACATTGAATATTATTTTGATGTGCTATTGTGAATAGAAAATGGGTTTATGAGATTTGCAAATCATTGCATTCTGTTTTTTAATTTCATTTTACCCTGCGTCCCAACTTTTGGAACTGCGGTTTTATACAAATGAGAATTTTAAAGTAAATATATTAAGAATTGATTATATGATGGATTGGATCTTACATTAGGAAATTATATGAGAACTTGCAAATCTCACTCACATATCAAACTGATCTTCATTTACATTTTCCATTATTGTTTCATTGTTTTATCTGTATTTGTGATTATGATTATATATTATTTGTGTTTGTGTTTTGACCCACATTCACATCTGATTATGAATCCTGGATTAATCCTGGATTAATGGATCAAATATTTCTCTCCTTGCAGAGGCCCCAAAAAGACCTTCACCATCCACAACAACAATCCAAGCCACTGTTAAACCAGGTACTAAACACCACTGTAATAGAAAGTGTTTCTTGGCGCTGGGAATTTCTACATATTAGAGCTCAAACACTAAATTTGAAAAAAAAACAACTTATTTTTGTCATTTAGTTTTTGTCTCAGCTACAAAACCAGGCCTGGTGACCAAAAGATACACAAATCCACATTCTGAAACATCTGAAAGAGGTAATGATTGATTGATCTTCATTTCTTTGTGTCTTGTGTTTGAATAATGTTTCAAGGAAATGAAACGACTTCTAAATATCCAAAAACAATCCAGATGTTTTAAAGAAGTGTGGAACCATTGAAAAATGTGTACCCATTGTATGAAAATGAAAAATATTTTAACTATATAGCATTTCATTCCATTCAGATTTTTCTAGGCTATTAATCCTAATTTAAGTTGCACATATCAACCTGATCTTCATTTACACTTTCCATTATTGTTTCCTTTAAGTAGAACATTCAGTGTAATACAGTGTAAACAGTAATAATGTTCTGGCAGATTCTGAGTCTCTTCCCTTCGTCCCCTTCGCCTTGGTGACTGTGATCTTTCTACACATTATCGTGGCGGTGGTTTACTGCACCAACAGAAAGAAAGGTACACACTTTCAACGTCTTGTAATTTTACTACTCTGTGCAAATTTATCCTCCACTTACACAATTTTATCTTCATGAACTTGTTTATTTTTCCATCCAGCTCCTAATACAGTTAATTACAGCAGAGGTGATGGAAATGGAACAGTGAGTCTACAGTAAAGAAGAACATCAACAGAAGAACACACATGTAACAGCAGTGACAGTCTTACACACCTGATTAACAGACCAGAGAGCAACTTGTTACAATACTTGTCCACTTTATGCATGCTATTTCATTCTATTTAATGCTAAATATTACAGTATTTAACCCTACTATACAATCTATTGTATACACATCCGTTTTTCTCTTTTCTTTATGTAGTTAAAAGAACATAAGAATGCAGCTTGTCATATTACTAAGGACCATAACATGGTCAATTCTTCTCATCTCTGTTAAATACAGTAAAACCCGGTTATGTTAAGTGTTGAGATATCCGATGATCTAGATAAACGAAAACCAATATGTCGGCAATATATTAACGTGCTTGAAATTTCTTTATGTACATGATGTGCGTTATTAAATGAGTGTGCATGTGTTTTTTAGAGTTTTTTTTACGCAACAGCGTTGCCGCAATTTGTTTGATGAAGGCATGCTATAAAAATGTACATACATGTTTGTTAACAACAAAAGGCATAAGAAAACCTGTAATGCGGATAAGGAGGCGGAAGCCAAAGTAAACGCAAACAAAGTTTATTGAGAATATTAAGGAGATAATCCACCAATACTTGTAGCGAAGCAGTAATATCCAGTGGTGCGCTCCGGGAGCGCGGTCCACGAAGTTCTGTGAAAGCAGAGACAGTTCGTGTAGAGAATCCACGAATCGGCGCTATGGAAAGTGCAGTGCTGGGCAGCAACGAATAAACGTGGTGCAGACAGCATGAACATGGAAAACAGCAGGATCGGGGTAATCCGGGGTGCCATTGAGAGAATGCGGAGTCCGAGAAGAAGGGTACGTAGCGGGATACGTGATTACACAGACCGCCATGAACCAACACATATGATCATGCACAAACAATAACGGACCGCGAGTGTGTGGAGGTGAGGGGCTTAAATAGGAGATAGGATGAGTGAGTGAATAAGAGTCAGGTGTGAGATCAGCATGACTGCGACAAGCTCGCCCGCATGGGAGAAGAGGCAGGGTGCTTCGTGGAATGCCGCTGCCAAAGGGGGGCGTGGCAGGGGGATTCCTGACATAACCAACGATGAGTGGCAAATTTGGCCCTCTTTTGTGCTCGAGATATTAGGGTTCGGTGACATAAAGGAATCAACATAACCGATTAAAAAATGCTAAGACAAAGCGAGAATTTGGTGGTTCCAATTTAAAAACGTCGACTTAATAGGGTTGGCGAGTTAACCGAGGTCGAGATAAGTGGGTTCCACTGTATATATATATATATATATATATATATATATATATATATATATATATATATATATATATATATATATATATTTTATATATTACGAAGTCTATCGGTGCTCATTATGTCATACACGATCATAGATGCAAAATTTCTAGAAGTTGCAAGGAAGAAAAAGGCTTTTTGTGGGCTTGTTTAATAGTTTGATAGTTTATTGCCATTATATGATTTATAACGTCAGTATTGAGCGAGTAGCCCAACTGTTAAAAAAAAAAGAGTAAGAAACTTCCTCTATTCTATGGTTAAGGTCATGCTGCTAAATCTCCACTTCCTGTGTAAAATGTGTGTGTAATTGTGATCTATAAGGTGTGTTCATTATGATCAGACGCAGTGCAGCAATCAGTCAGTGTGTGTTCAGCTCTAATACAGTCTTTGGATTAATGTGTGGGTTCTGGTCCTCAGTAAGAATGCAGGTGTTTTTTTTTCTCCTCCTCATACAGCTTCATATCACTGAAGGTGAGTCTGCTGTTCTCTCTCTCTCTCTCTCTCTCTCTCTCTCTCTCGCTCGCTCTCTCCTTCTAAATACTGAATATAAAAGCCTTTAAATGTAATGTATACACTGAATTGCTGAAATGATTTGGCGAGTTTTGTCGTTTTTCTGTTTGCCGTGAAGTCAAATATAAATATAAACATTATAAAATGTTTGTCTTGGGAATTTTTAACACTTATTTAAAAACCCTTTCTGCCTGAGTGTTATTAATCCCCAGATATTTTTTGGGTTCATGTAGAACACTAAGTCTCCTTCATCATGATTGGTCACTGCTTACCCATGTGGTGTGTTCACGCTTCACCAGCAGTTGGTCTTTATCGATGGTGTGCCACTGAGACAAGAAAGTTCAGCTGTTCAGATAAAAAAAAATGTTTTAATCATTTATAGTAATATACAATAATAATTATGTTATAATAATCATCATCAACATGTTATAAGCAGAAAGTGGATAGATAGATAGATAGATAGATAGATAGATAGATAGATAGATAGATAGATAGATAGATAGATAGATAGATAGATAGATAGATAGATAGATAGATAGATAGATAGATAGATAGATGGATAGTTGGTATGTGACTGTGTAAATCTGTGTGGGTAGAAACAGATGAAAGAGGAAGTAGAAATATGACTGGAAGCTGTTGCTCCATTATGTGCAAGTGTTTGTCTGTGTGTGTTGCATTTCAGCACACTGGTCATTGTCAAGTCATTGTGGTCATTACTGTGGTGTGTACGTTACTGAGTTGTCATTCTTAATGAATATTTGTATTCACTATTAATGTGAATAAAAGTTGTGCAGCGAAGGAAGTGAGACGGAGAGAGAAGTCCAGCTGCTAGTTGCTGGGTGTCTCCTTATTTAAACTCCAAATGGCCTGCGGAAAGAATCCCCTCCTCATTCTCTCTGTGTTTGCTTTCAAGAATCAGAAGTGCTTCCCTGAACGCAACAAAGAAAAAAGTCCATTGTTAGGATGGCTAAGGTCCTTCACAATCTTCCTGGCCCTGGGAGCTCGGTGCGGTTGGTACGTTCAGCTAAACCGCACCACCCTCTGGAGGGCTCGTCTGTCCTGCATGGTGCTGTTCCCAAACCAGGAAGTGATGCTCCCTGTCAGCACGCTCTCAATGGTGCAGGTGTAAAAATCTTTACCACTGAAAGGGTAGTTTAAAGTCCCTTAGATCTCTCAGATGGTACAGACTTTATTGGGTTTCTTTAGTTTTTAGGTTTTTAAATCTCTTTTAGGTAGGCCGTCTTGTCGTTGTTGGAGATCAGGCCCACCACAACAGTGTCACCAGCAAACTTGATGAGGGTGGTGGAGTTAGAAGTGGTGGCACAGTCTTTCAGCACCTGGACAGTTCCTTTCTCATGAAACATTTAATAAAAGACTGTGTTTCCAAACTATTATTAGTTTTTTTTCATGTGTGTAATTGCTGCATCATGTGATGAAACATTTGAAAGAGGAAGCAACCAGTAAAGAAGTAATGGAAACTATTACATCAATACTTGTGGTGTGTGTGTGTGTGTGTGTGTGTGTGTGTGTGTGTGTGTGTGTGTGTGTGTGTGTGTGTGTGTGTGTGTGTGTGTGTGTGTGTGTGTGTGTTCTCTCTGTTATAATTGTCATTACCACCTAAATCTATTTTGTTGATTTTTATTTGTATTGTAGTTTTGTAGAGTTGCTGCAGATGGTGAACTGCTCATTAACAGATCATTAACTGGTGTGTTCCTACAGGCTGCAGGCTGGAAGGAAATAAAGACACAACAAAAGAGATCACTGCATACACAGGAGACTCAGTACTGCTGCCCTGCTCCTGCACTGACCTCTACACCAAACCTCAGAACTTCACATGGAAAAAATACATTAATGATTGGGAACAGATATCTCCTGAGAGTGAACAGTATAAAGACAGATTTCAGCTGGTTAATGATCACAGTTCAGGAAATCTCTCTCTGCTCATATCACACCTGACTGTAGAGGATGAAGGAGATTACAGGTGTGGCACACAGAGTGAAACCAGAGTCATCAGACTCACTGTTGAAGGTAAATAACTCATTTTTATTCACAATGTTACTTCAGTGATAATCTCGTGACAGATTCATCTGATGTTGTAACAGTAATGCAGCATGTTGATGTTTGTTTATTCTCCAGGTTGCCCAAACAATAATGAGACAGTGGATGTGACTGGATATGTGGGACATTCGGTTCTTCTGCCCTGCTCCTGCTCTGAACTACAAGCCAAACCACAAACTTTCAGATGGTACATTTATAAAGGGTCTGATCACAAAGAAATCTTCCCAAATGACCAGACAAATCACTACACACAAAGAGTTCAGCTCTTTAATGATCATCATCCAGGAAATCTCTCTCTACTCATATCACACCTGACTGTAGAGGATGAAGGAGATTACATGTGTAGGATCACCAGCAACAAATATAAGTACATCCATCTCACAGTAAATGGTAAAACAACCTCTTGTATATAAACTATGGAAAACTGATTCCAGTGTCTCTCTAAAATATAAAAAATATTTTGATTACTGCTGTATAACTAACATGCCTTTAAATATGTTTATATATTTATTTGAAAAAAGTGTTAACATCACATCTGCAAAGGTTCTGTTTCATGTTCTGCCACTCATCTGTATTTCTGATTATGATTATATATTATTTGTGTTTGTGTTCTGACCCACATTTACATCTGATTATGATTCCTAAATTCTAAATATTTCTCTCCTTGCAGAGGCTCCAAAAAGACCTTCACCATCCACAACAACAATCCAAACTACTGCTAAACCAGGTACTAAACACCACTGTAACAGAAAGTGTTAGTGTTAGTTACTGCTTCACCTTAGAGCAAATCTCAACCACTAAACTTTAAACCTACACATATTTTGTCCTTTAATTTTTGTCTCAGATACAAAACCAGGCCTGGTGGCTGAATGTTACTGAATGTAAATCACTGAGTTTCTTCAGCATGAATGTTTTTTTTACACCTTGTGTTATTGTTATTACTGTTCACAGAGTCTCCAGATTTAAAACCATCATCATCATCATCAGCTCTGGTGTTGTTGTAGTCCTGCTTCTGATGATGATTCTCGGAGGAGTCAAGTACCGGAAACACAGAAGTATACACACACACACACACACACACACACACACACACACACAGAATTCTGTAGACTTTACTGAGTCTGGTTTCATTCTATAGGGCAAAGAAGAGAACAGATGAGTGAAGGACAAACAGTACAGAGGACGCAGCAGCAGAAGCAGGTGAATACATACATCTAATCAGCTACAAACAATGAGTGTGTGTGTGTGTGTGTGTGTGTGTGTGTGTGTGTGTGTGTGTGTGTGTGTGTGAGTGTATCAGAGTTTGGTCTAATGTTCCATGTGCTCTTATTTATTTATTTTTTAACAGAATGATTCTGCTGTTCTTTATGCATCATTTAATCAACCTCCTAAAGACACCAAAGCAGAAGTGTATGTGTGTGTGTGTGTGTGTGTGTGTGTGTGTGTGTGTGTGTGTGTGTGTGTGTGTGTAAATGTGTAATAATGTGTTATTTATGCTCTATTCCTGTAGGATGATGTGATGTACTCAACTGTAGTCCACAGTGACACTCACAGGGCCGCACGCCCTCCAGTGGCTTTAGGAGATACTGCAGTATATGCCAGCATCAAAACTAACTAATTATTATAGAAATAATAATAAAAACTGAACTGAAAAACCTGACAGATGAAATCAGTTATTACAGCTGTCAGGTTTTTCATTTCACATTTGTGTCTGTATGTCTACAACTGTATACCATCTAACATGAGAAAAACTTTTTTTTAATCAGTTTTATTTGATATATAATATTAGGGTACCAGTATATGTTGTAATAATAATTATTATTATAAAAAAGCTTTTTGCAATGTATAACATATACATTAATATTTAATATATTGTGCATTTCATGACTTATGATATTTAGTTTTTGTAACATTTTGCATGTATTTAAACATTAAAAGCAGTAGTCTTTAAAAAGTCTTTTCCATTTTTTTTAAATAAGGTTTTATTTTAACTGTTCAATGTTGAGAAACTTTATTTGAATAATATTTAATAAATAAACTAAAACTTCACTGACTTGACTGATTTTATGTGTGCAGATGTGTACAAACATCATAAGACAGTATAAGAGTGTATGTGTGTGTATGTTTGGGAGGGATGACGGGTGTCGGTTTAGTCTTTAAACACTGAGTAACCTGATGAATTGGAGAAGACACAATTATCCAGTCTTGACTTGAAAATCTGAATATTTCCTTTTACCAGATGACTGAAGGGTAAAATGGTTTGTATGAGGGGTAAATGGAGTATTTGAGATTTCTAATAAAGGATTGGTTCTGAATTTGAATTTGATCAGACTTTCAGTGTGTAATGATGACTCAGCAATTTATCAACATAAAATCTGATTTGAAACAGGCTTTCTGAGATTTTACCTGAACAGTTGTATACAATAATAAATGCACTAATCACATTATAAATTAATAAGAGCCTTTAAATATATAAAATCTAATAGTTTAACAGCAAAATGTTATTAAAAAAAATATTGAATTGTGTGGTTTTACGTGAGAAATGTGTGAAAATTATTTTCACCAGCAGAGGGCAGAAGAGGTGAGTAGGTTAAATTTTGCTGCATTTTTTGGTTTATTATTAAAAAAAAAAAAAACATTTGCTGAGAAATGTCTAAAAATAAATAAGTAAATGCAGAAATAAATGCAAAAATTATATATACATACATTTTGGTCAGTTTTTATATTTATTTATTTGTTTATTTATTCCTACATTTTATTCTCTATTTATGTATACATATATTCATGTTTTTTTGTATTTTTTCATTCATTCATTTCTGTATTCTGGGTCAGTATGTATTAATAAAGTAGGTCCTAATGTCATTTTAGAGCAGGATTGTTCAACAAAAACAGAAATAAGTAAGTAAATGAGAAATTGGGAAGAAATACCTAATACCAGTTAGAGATAATTGTTAAAAAAGTTTTGAATGTTTATTATTTGTTTGAGGTTATTTTGTGCAGAAGGCACACGGTTTCCATCATGTAAGAGTGACCTCTGCTGGTAGAGAATGAAAAGGTGCATTTACAATCTAATAGTTTAACATAATAAAATACATTTGCTTAATTACAGGTGGGAATTGTATCAACCGTATTTCCACCAGCAGAGGGCGGAAATGGTCAGTAAATTAATTTTGGCTGGCTTTGTTTTCTTTAAATAAAAATTAGAATACTGTAGTTTGCTGAGAAATATAGAATGTTTTAACATAATTATAAATAAGTAAATGCAAAATAAATAGAAAAATAAATAAAAATTAATTTTTCAAAGTTTTTACCTTTGTCTTTTTATCTGTTTATATATTTATTTGTTTATTTGTTTATTTATTTCACATTTCTTCATTAATTTGTATAATTTTTTTACTTCGGGCCAGTATGCCCTAATAAGTTAAAACTGACCTAACCTCATTCTAAAGCAGAATTGGTCAACAAAATGAGAAATACGTGAGAAAATTTGACAATGGAAAGAAATATCTGATGGCAATCAGCTGCGTCAACGCTATGGGAGCAGTGTCCAATCATGCCACACTGACCAGACCCTGCCGAAAGAGTGAGGGCCTCGGCACCAGCATGCAGGACAGAGGAGCCCGGGGTGGCTCCGAGGTCGAGGCCATAGAACCTGACAAAGGTCAGCGGGGTGGACCAACCCGCAGCGTCACAGACGTCCCGGAGTGACACTCATGTGGACCCGGCCGCAGAGGACCGGGGACCAGGAGAGAACCGGGGACCAGGACTCGCAGCCGAACAACTGCACTGACCACCTCCAAGGACTCGTCCTGTGGAGATAAGCACCCAGTGCTCACACTGGACACAGCCGGGTCTTGTAACCCCTGGTCGGGGGCTATAACAGAGGAGGGCAGAATGCCTGTAACACGACACAACTCCAGGTGGGACGAGGCAACTGCCAAGTCCCAGACAGGCACTCAGTCGTGTCCCGGGCCACAGCCTCCGGTGCCGCGGAGGAAACGTGTCACCAATGGGACCTACCCAGCAAACACGGAAACCCTCCGGGTCGAAGGGGTTAACCCTGCGGCAAACTGTACCTGCAAAAACAACAGAACTGAACCGACCGGGCAGTCATCTGGGCCCAAGTCATGGTGCTCACACCGTGGCGTGAACAGTCGCCATCGTGCGGCGTCGACCTCCTCATGGAGGAGCTCTGGAGTGGAGAAGGGCCTCTACTACCTCGGTAGAGAACAGCCGTTACAAACCGTGCCCCTCATGACTTATGATATTTAGTTTTGTAACATTTTGCATGTATTTAAACATTAAAAGCAGTAGTCTTTAAAAAGTCTTTTCCATTTTTTTTAAATAAGGTTTTATTTTAACTGTTCAATGTTGAGAAACTTTATTTGAATAATATTTAATAAATAAACTAAAACTTCACTGACTTGACTGATTTTATGTGTGCAGATGTGTACAAACATCATAAGACAGTATAAGAGTGTATGTGTGTGTATGTTTGGGAGGGATGACGGTGTCGGTTTAGTCTTTAAACACTGAGTAACCTGATGAATTGGAGAAGACACAATTATCCAGTCTTGACTTGAAAATCTGAATATTTCCTTTTACCAGATGACTGAAGGGTAAAATGGTTTGTATGAGGGGTAAATGGAGTATTTGAGATTTCTAATAAACGTTTGGTTCTGAATTTGAATTTGATCAGACTTTCAGTGTGTAATGATGACTCAGCAATTTATCAACATAAAATCTGATTTGAAACAGGCTTTCTGAGATTTTACCTGAACAGTTGTATACAATAATAAATGCACTAATCACATTATAAATTAATAAGAGCCTCTAAATATATAAAATCTAATAGTTTAACAGCAAAATGTTATAAAAAAAAATATTGAATTGTGTTTGGTTTTACGTGAGAAATGTGTGAAAATTATTTTCACCAGCAGAGGGCAGAAGAGGTGAGTAGGTTAAATTTTGCTGCATTTTTTGGTTTATTATTAAAAAAAAAAAAACCCATTTGCTGAGAAATGTCTAAAAATAAATAAGTAAATGCAGAAATAAATGCAAAAATTATATATACATACATTTTGGTCAGTTTTTTTATTTATTTATTTGTTTATTTATTCCTACATTTTTTTTCTCTATTTATGTATACATATATTCATGTTTTTTTGTATTTTTTCATTCATTCATTTCTGTATTCTGGGTCAGTATGTATTAATAAAGTAGGTCCTAATGTCATTTTAGAGCAGGATTGTTCAACAAAAACAGAAATAAGTAAGTAAATGAGAAATTGGGAAGAAATACCTAATACCAGTTAGAGATAATTGTTAAAAAAGTTTTGAATGTTTATTATTTGTTTGAGGTTATTTTGTGCAGAAGGCACACGGTTTCCATCATGTAAGAGTGACCTCTGCTGGTAGAGAATGAAAAGGTGTATTTACAATCTAATAGTTTAACATAATAAAATACATTTGCTTAATTACAGGTGGGAATTGTATCAACCGTATTTCCACCAGCAGAGGGCGGAAATGGTCAGTAAATTAATTTTGGCTGGCTTTGTTTTCTTTAAATAAAAAAATTAGAATACTGTAGTTTGCTGAGAAATATAGAATGTTTTTAACATAATTATAAATAAGTAAATGCAAAAATAAATAAAAAATAAATAAAAAATTAATTTTTCAAAGTTTTTACCTTTGTCTTTTTATCTGTTTATATATTTATTTGTTTATTTGTTTATTTATTTCACATTTCTTCATTAATTTGTATAATTTCTTTACTTCGGGCCAGTATGCCCTAATAAGTTAAAACTGACCTAACCTCATTCTAAAGCAGAATTGGTCAACAAAATGAGAAATACGTGAGAAAATTTGACAATGGAAAGAAATATCTGATGGCAATCAGCTGCGTCGAAACGCTATGGGAACGAGTGTCCAATCATGCCACACTGACCAGACCCTGCCGAAGAGTGAGGGCCTCGGCACCAGCATGCAGGACAGAGGAGCCGGGGTGGCTCGAGGTCGAGGCCATAGAACCTGACAAAGGTCAGCGGGTGGACCAACCCGCAGCGTCACAGACGTCCCGGAGTGACACTCATGTGGACCCGGCCGCAGAGGACCGGGGACCAGGAGAGAACCGGGACCAGGACTCGCAGCCGAACAACTGCACTGACCACCTCAAGGACTCGTCCTGTGGAGATAAGCACCCAGTGCTCACACTGGACACAGCCGGTCTTGTAACCCCTGGTCGGGGCTATAACAGAGGAGGGCAGAATGCCTGTAACACGACACAACTCCAGGTGGGACGAGGCAACTGCCAAGTCCCAGACAGGCACTCAGTCGTGTCCCGGGCCACAGCCTCCGGTGCCGCGGAGGAAGCAGCGTCAACAATCGGACCTACCCAGCAACACGGAAACCCTCCGGGTCGAAGGGTTAACCCTGCGGCAAACTGTACCTGCAAAACAACAGAACTGAACCGACCGGGCAGTCATCTGGGCCCAAGTCATGGTGCTCACACCGTGGCGTGAACAGTCGCCATCGTGCGGCGTCGACCTCCTCATGGAGGAGCTCTGGAGTGGAGAAGGGCCTCTACTACCTCGGTAGAGAACAGCCGTTACAAACCGTGCCCCTCAGGGGCCACAGTCTCCACAACACCGGGCGGGGTGAACCAGGGTTCTGCCCACCAACAAGGTGCTACCGGAGGAGACAGACTCCCTACCGGCGAACCTATCCCAGAACTCCCGAGCAGCGCAATCGGGAAAGGCGACAGGCGTAGCCTCGGCCAAGACCGTCCCGGCAGCCACTGTCTCGACAGGGTGTCTGCTCAGACATCCAACCGTCCGGGATGTAACGGCTCTAAATGAGAGGAGTTCGTCCGGGACCACAAGAGACCTCCTCGCCCGTTGCTCGCAAGGGCGAGACCGAGGTCCCCAGGTGGTCGATGTGCGAGACCACCGCGGTATTGTCGGCGGACCAACACATAGCGATCTCTAAGGACTGGGAGGAAGTGTTGTAACCCCAACAACACTGCCAGCACCTCCCGGCAACCTATGTGCCACAAGAGGCGGGCGCTCCACAGACCCTGGGCGGAGTGGCCACTCATGACCGCTCCCCACCCCGTGATGGGAGCGTCCGTCGTTAGCATTACGCGACAACAAGGAGTCCCTAAAACGGGGCCTCGGGACAGAACGTAAGGTTCTACCATGCAACCAAGGCTCAAACGGCACACCGTGAGCCCTTGATGTGATGATACAGACTCCCTCAGGGGGAGAACCCTTGTGCCCCGGAGCCACCACTGGAGGGGCCACATGCGGACGCTGCCGACATGAGACCCAGCAGCCTCTGGAACTGCCTCACAGTGACTAGGCGGCCTGCCCCAACCCTCCTGACTGCAGTGAGGATGACTACAAACCTGGCGGGAGACAACCGTGCCCGCAACTCGGCCGAGTCCCACACCACGCCGGGAAAGTGGCCCTCTGCGCTGGGAAAAGTACACACTACCCGGCGTCTCAGTCCGAACCCAGGTACCTTCATGCAGGCGGGAACAGCACCTCAATGCCAAACTCACCAGGTGCTCCAACGAGCCACCATCAACCAATCGCTGATATAATACAGAATGCAGATGCCCATCCGCAGCAATCATACGGGCGGAATACGGGGAGCAAACCGCTGGAGAAGCTGCGCCCTGAACACGACGGGTGGCAACACTCTCTCACCGCCCCATTGGAGACACATTGCAGGAAACGCACATCCAGCTCACTGGTGCGCGCTGCTTCTACCACACGACCGGCCAAGCTAATCCAGCTCGGACCCGGCCTGTGCCACGACCTCAAGGAGCTCCATATACAGCACAGGCTGTGAGGAGTCCGCAGGCTCGCCAGCATCCACCAGCTCATCCTCCTCGGAGAGAGAGACATGTAATGCTGCGCCGCCCGCACCGGGAGAAGAAGCAGCCGCCAGGCATGCTTCCCCTAATCTCCCGAAATTTATTCCACCTCGGAGGAAGAAATACGGAGCACCGCGTCACACACACCGGGAAAAGAACCGATACCAAACGAGCGCTCTCCCCGGGGAACGGGAGCTCGGCTAGCAGCCGGGAGCGAATGGCCACACGGCTAAAAGCTAACAGCCGATACCATCCAGAGCCAAAGCCTCGGGGGAGAGCGCTCACCTCGGAGAGCGCTCTCTGAAATTCTCCCACCTTGGAGGAAGAATTCGGAGCACCGCGAACGCACTGGGGGAAGAACCGTTTCCAAACGAGCGCAATCCCCGGGGGACGGGAGCTCGGATAGCAGCCGGGAGCGCATAGCCACATGGCTAAATGCTAACAGCCGATACCATCGAGAGCCAAAGCCGCGAGGAAGAAAATTCACCCACCTCGGAGGAAGAATACGGAGCACCGCGAACGCACTGGGGGAAGAACCGTTTCCAAACGAGCGCAATCCCGGGGCGGGAGCTCGGATAGCAGCCGGAGCGCATAGCCACATGGCTAAATGCTAACAACCGATACCCTCGAGCCGACTAAGCACGCTCCTAAGCTAAGCAAACAACACATCGGCTGCGTGTCACCCCCCCGAAATGAATCGGGGCCAGCAGGAGACACGCAGACGGAATTTTGCCTGCATATAAGCTCATGACTGCACAGATAACACACTCAAAGCGCTTACCTGAACGAGCAGAAGCTAATGTCGCTACCACCGCACAGCCATCTTGTAGCTTCCTGGTTTACGCGACGTCGCCTGTCTATGACGTCACGGCTTGCCTATTGGTTATATTTCACACGTGGTTCAGAGCGTGGTCACGCAGGGGCGTTCCCATAGCGTTTCGACGCAGCTCGAGTTCCTGAAGGGGAACTGTAAATAAAATGCTTTTTATTTTTAATATTTGTTTGAGGAAGCCTCTTCACTGCCTGATCCCCAGAAAGTTCAGTATCCATTTTGTACCTCCCAAAGGGAGGTTTGAGGTTGGGCCTGCACCCACCGAACATCCCCATAAGAGCAGCGTGGGAGGTACCACTGAAACGCCACCTGTTTATTGCGCTTCTAAAACCTCTCGACCACCATGTTTATGAAATCGACGAAGAGGCCAGAAGGAGCCAGTGGGGCATCCAGCAGGACATTTCCAACAGAGTGTGCCACAGCTGCCTTTCCGTGGAAACCATGGCGGCCATATACAAGTCAATGGCTCTAGCGATCTCTTCTGTGGCACTGAGTTCCAGATCCGCGCTTGCGGCAGAGCTCATGAAATTGGCCGCCAGGAGCACCTTCCACATCTAGCTCATTTAGTAGGGACCCAGCAGCTTGACCTGCCGAGGCACAAACCTTACCCACGAGTGCCGATGTATTATGCAGGGGCTTCATAGGTAATATCGAGGTCTTAATGCAAGAGGCGTTCACGGGGGAGAGCTGGCTACATCGGTGTCACAGAGCGCGACCCCCTGCTTCGGAGGAAGAGAGGCGGAGCTGCATGCACTCATCACAGGAGTAAGAAACCACCAAAAGGCATGATTCTGAAGCATGCGAACAAGTGCTGGACCAAGCAGGTGAGGTTGAAGATAGGGACAAGCCTGTCTCAAGAGCCTTTGCAAGGTCCATCTGCGAACCCCATAAACTAGCTTGACATTCTGCCTTGGCAAAAGCGGGGCCAGAACCACAAGGAATAAGGGCACTCAGAAGCGGAGCGAGTGCAGAGACTTACAACCACAATGCTCGCAGTCGGCTTCCTCGAGAACCGACTTGGTGTGCTCCACTCCAAAGCAAGCCACAAACAAGCTGGAAAGTGTGTTTGACTTTCCTGCTTGCTTTCATTTCCTAAAGGAAGCTAAAGGCACTGGCACTGGCTTCACTCCATGTGCATTTTATACTTCCTGGTTGTGACGTCACCCTGCTGGTGACGGCCAGCGTCCAATTTTAGACTGATTGCACACATTATTTCAGAGCGTGCACAACGCGGGTACGTTAAAAAGCATTTCGATGCAGCTCGAGTTCCTAAAATGGAAATAAGGGTTCCATCATGTGAGAGTGACCTCTGCTGGAAGAGAACAGAAATGCCCTAAATACTAATCACATAAATGTAAAGGTAACACACAAAACAAAACAAAAAAACTCTATATTGGGTTCTATTTATGTTCTGATTTGATATTAAATGTCTCATTTATTTCTTATTTTGTTATTTCGTTTAGTGCAGTATTGTGCTTTTGGCCTACATTGTATTTGACATATTTTTAATTGGTCAGTGACATAATGCTAAGTTTGGACTTCCTGTGGTTGTGCTTCCTGTGAAGGTGTGAAGAAGGTAAAGAAGGAAACTTGCAATGTGAGATCTATAGAGCGTTTATTATGATTAGACACGTGCAGCAGTCAGTCAGTGTGTGTTTAGCTGTAGTTCTCTCTTTGGATTAATGTGTTGGTTTAAAGTTCAAATTAACAATGCAGCTCTGCTTTTTTCTTCTCCTCATACAGCTTCAATTCACCAAAGGTGAGTCGCTTTCTCTCTCTCTCTCTCTCTCTCTCTCTCTCTCTCTCTCTCTCTCTCTCTCTCTTTCACACTCTCTCCTGTGTAGGTTAAGTGTGGTGTGATATGTGTGTATTTTCTTCATGGTCAGTGGGGGAGTCATGTGACCTAGTGCATGCTTTATTTTTCTGTAGACAGTTTACATTTGATGGCAATAATCTGCAATCTACTGCATTACTGATCTGACTTCTCAGTCTAGTGGCCTTTCATGGTTACTGCACCAATAAAACTTACATTAGGTTTTATAATTTTATATTAAAACCTAATGTAAGTTTTATTGGTGCAGTAACCATGAAAGGCCACTAGACTGAGAAGTCAGATCAGTAATGCAGTAGATTGCAGATTACTGTCACTATATCATGCTTTATCTTATATTCAAAATTTAAGACAATGCATGCTTGCAAGAAAGTAAAATTACATTTTATGTTTAAGGCATGAAAATTAATCATTTTTTAAATTTTACTGTCTTAAGATGATTTTATAGCATAGGCTCAGTCCTGCTGTGCAAAAGAGATAAGAAACTTCAGTTCTGTGGTCAGTTCATGCTGCTGAATGTGAACTTCCTGTGTGAACTGTGAGTGTGAACGTGATCTATAAGGTGTGTCAATTATGATCAGACGCAGTGCAGCACTCAGTCAGTGTGTGTTCAGCTCTAATACAATCTTTAGATTAATGTGTGGGTTCTGGTTCTCAGTAAGAATGCAAGTGTGTTTTCTTCTCCTCCTCATACAGCTTCATATCACTGATGGTGAGTCTGTCTCTCTCTCTCTCTCTCTCTCTCTCTCTCTCTCTCTCTCCCTCTCTCTCTTTCTCTCATTTAAAATATATGCAAGAGTTTATTTAAACTTATGTGGTGAAGTAAATTACACTGATGATCTCTTCAACATGGCACCTGTTAGTGGGTGGACATATTTATTAGGCAGCAAGTGAACATTTTGTCCTCAAAGTTGACGTGTTAGAAGCAGGAAAAATGGCCAGGTGTAAAGATTTGAGCGAGTTTGACGAGGGCCAAATTGTGATGTCTAGACGACTGGGTCAGAGCGTCTCCAAACCTGCAGCAATTGTGGGGTGTTTTCCAGTCTGCAGTGTTCAGTATCTATCAAAAGTGGTCCAAGTAAGGAACAGTGGTGAAGCGACGACAAGGTCATGAAACTTTAAGGTCAAGAAACTTACAGACCTGAGTTACAGACCATACAGTCACTTACACTCTTGTGTGTGGGTGATTGTCTCATTGTATAGTGTATAGATTGTATACAACCAGTAAACAAGAAATGGAAACTATTACATCACTGCTTGTGGTGTGTGTGTGTGTGTGTGTGTGTGTGTGTGTGTCTGTGTGTGTGTGTGTGTGTGCATAAAGAGCAAATGTGAGAAAATATTTTTATGAACTTTACTGAATTAATAATGACAAACTCTGAGTTATTAAAATGCTGATGTGTTTTTTTATCATCTGCTTCTTCTCCACATCATTGAAGGCGAATCTGCCACTTAAATCTAGTGGATTATATTTCCAGATTTTCATTAATTCCAGAAAATATACTGATACATATTGTTTATTTTAATTGTATTTTCTTTGTGTATCTTCCAGACAAACTTTATAAACAAGAGTAAATGAGTAAATTCTCGACCTCAGATACGAATTATAACTATGTATTTATTTACAGCATTTTTCTGTTCACAATTTCATCTTCAGTTACATTCCTACTTTAGTGAGTTTAGAAGGTACAGGTTGTCTGTAGTTCTGTAGAGTTGCTGCAGATGGTGAACTGCTCATTAACAGATCATTAACTGGTGTGTTCCTACAGGCTGCAGACTGGAAGGAAATAGAAAGACGACAAAACAGATCACTGCATACACAGGAGACTCAGTACTGCTGCCCTGCTCCTGCACTGACCTCTACACCAAACCTCAGAACTTCACATGGGAAAAATACATTAATACATGGGTACAGATATCTCCTGAGAGTGAACAGTACAAAGACAGATTTCAGCTGGTTAATGATCACAGTTCAGGAAATCTCTCTCTGCTCATATCACACCTGACTGTAGAGGATGGAGGATATTACAGGTGTAACACAGAGAGTGAACACAGAGTCATCAGACTCACTGTTAAAGGTAAATAACAAATTTTAATTCACAATGTAACTTCAGTGATAATCTCATGACAGTTTTATCTGCTGTTGTAACAGTAATGCTGATATTCGCCTTAAGAATGGAGAATGGAGAGGAGGCAGAGCGATAAACATATACCAACTGGCAGAAGAGTCTGAGAGAGTAATATCTGTGGTGCGCTCAGGAGGGGTGTGGTCCACAAGGTCTAGGAATGAAAGGAGAAGGGTTAAGGGTAATCCGAGGTATGCTTATGGGAAAAGCGTAACAAAGGATTAAAGGGTGAGTCCAACCGAAGGCGATGCATACGTTTTATTATTGGACGGTGAATAAGAGCGAGTGAGGGGTTTATATATGTGCCGGGAACGAGTGTCAGGTGTGGATGATTAGAAGGAAGGTGAGGAGCTCCATGGAGTGAGGAGAAGCAGGAGTCTTCCTGACAAATGCAATATGTTGATGTTTGTTTATTCTCCAGGTTGCAGACTGAATCATAATACAGTGGATGTGACTGGATATTTGGGACATTCTGTTCTTCTGCCCTGCTCCTGCTCTCAACTACAAGCCAAACCACAAACTCTCACATGGTCCATTTATAAAAAATCTAATTACAAAGAAATCTTCCCAAAGGACCAGACAAATCACTACACACACAGAGTTCAGCTCTTTAATGATCATCATCCAGGAAATCTCTCTCTACTAATATCACACCTGACTGTAGAGGATGGAGGATTTTACAGGTGTGACATCATCAACAGTGTTGATGACATTAAACTCACAGTAAGAGGTAAAACAACCTTTTATATTTAATTTACAGGAAATTGACTCTAGTGTCTATCCAAAATATATTTAAAATATTTTGACTACTGCTGTATAATAAAATGTTTTATGAATATGTTTATATATTTATGGAAAAGGAATAAAGTGTTAAAATCACATCTGCTCATGTTCTGCCCCTCATCTGTATTTCTGATTATTATTATATATTATTTGTGTTTGTGTTCTGACCCACATTCACATCTGATTATGATTCCTGGATTAATTTCTAATGGGTTCAATATTTGTCTTCTTGCAGAGGCTCCAAAAAGACCTTCACCATCCACAACAATCCAGACCACTGCTAAACCAGGTACTAAACACCACTGTAACAGAAAGTTTTTTTTTTAGTTTTAGTTACTGCTTCACCTTGGAGCAAATCTCAACCACTAAACTCAAAAACTACACTTATTTTTCTCCTTTACTTTTTGTACCAGCGGCAAAACCAGGCCTGGTGACCAAAGTCTACACTAATCCACAATCTGAAAAAGGTAATGATTGATAAATATTCATTTTTGGTGTTTTTTGTTTGACTATTATATCCAGAAAATGAAAGGTCTTTCAATTATCTTAAAAAATGATCCAGATTTTTTATAGAATTGTGAAAGTATTCAAAAAGTGTACCCATTGTATGACAATGAAACACATATTTGAACTAGAGAGCATTTAATTCCATTCGTATTTTTCAGGTGTATAAACCTTAGTTTCAGTTAAACTGTGCAGGTTAATGCATCACCATAGAGCAAATCTAATACTTTAAACTCACAAACTACACTTTTTACTATCACATCAGCATGGATTCAAAGTAAAAGAGTCTGAGTGCTGAAATTATGCAAAAACAAATAAAATGACAAAGAAGACCCAGGTGTCAGGGTGGCGATCACGATGAGGAAGTGGAAGTTACACAATCATAGTTTATTTAACACAAAACGCACACAAGTCATGGAGAGCCACCAATCGATAGTTATCCGCTCGGGACGAGTAATCCTACACGAAAAGGGATGTCCGGAAAACGAAAGTAAACTCTGATGGCAAAGAGTAATCCAACACGGAAACGGAGTTAGGAGAACAAACCAGCTGGAAAGGCTGGTTGTACGGGATCCAGGCGATCACCAGCATGACATTCAAAAACCGACAGCCTATGACTCCAGAAAGTGAGTTTATATAGTCATCTCCTTAACGAGCCACAGCTGTCAGGAATCAAAGCCGGTGCGGCAAAACAAGGCAGTGGTGACTGCTACCGAGGAGGGCGTGGCAGGGGATCCCTGACACCAGGACTGTTGAGAAGCTGGAATCCTATTTCAGGCATTAATAGGACAACATTCCTCCAACAAATATCCAGCAACTCGTCTCCTGAGTTCCCAGATGTATATAAAATTGAACAGTGTAAATGTTTAAATAAAGTAATGTTATGACTGATATTGATGACGTCTCTCCAGAGTCTCTTCCCTACTTCCCCTTTGCTGTGGTGACTGTGATCTTTCTGCACATCATTGTGGCTGTGGTTTACTGCTCCACCAAAAAGAAAGGTACAAGTTTCATGGTCTTGTAATTTTACTAGTCGCTGGAAATGGTTCCTCCACTTAAACATCATTGTATCTTCATGAACTGAGCTTTTCTTGTTTTACCCTTCAGGTCCTAATACAGTTCATTACAGTAGAGGTGATGGAGATGGAACAGTGAGTCTACAGTAGAGAAGATCAACAGAAGACATGAACAGCATCAGCTGATTACCAGACCAGAGAGCAACTTGGTCCACAAGATGGAAGCTTTGCTGATCTGTTGTTTTTAGCATATTGTAGATATCCTTCTCTTTTTTCTTTATGTAGATAAAAGGACAAAATGTGATGTCATTACTCTGAGATAAAATCTTTATATCAGTGACATCTGCTCCATCGGATATTATTAATTCAAGTGTGTGATTAAAACAATGAGTCGGTCTAGTGATGTTTGGTTTAACCCCAAAAGAGTTTAATAAGATGATCAAGAGGTCTGAAAGAAAATGAGCAAACGCTTAATGAAAATCAGCGTAGGGGCCTGGGGGTCTGTACACAGTGGCCAGAGCGAGAGATAGTAGGGGTATTCTATGTCTGAAAGTACAACTTAAGAACGAGCACTTAAAATGATATAAACCTGAATCCTAATCTCTGGCTAACATTAAGAAGGGGGCTATAAATGTTGTTACACCAACCCCATGACCACAAAGTATTATTATTAGATGTCTGTTTTTGGTGTTCCTGGATAAAATACTATTAATCTAATGGACTTGTTTGATTTCTCGATTCATAACTAGCAAAAAGATTGCAGCTGGAGGGAACATGAAAAATTAATATCCTTTTATAGTTAAACATCAATTCAACAAGCAGAGAGCAAATGACGAGTAATAAAGGTTTTAAAAACTTCTTCAGAACAGTTGGAGAGTTTCTCTCATCTTAGACAGGTGGATTTAAAAGCTTTAATAAAAATTTTATTTTTTGTTTTTAATAAAGGTTTGGTCCTGAAATAATTTTGATCAGATATTCAGTGTGTAGTACAGAGTCAGCACTTGAAGAATATGAAACCTGATTTAGGAAGTCTGTCACCCTCTCAGATTTTTACCTGTGATCAACACTCTGAATTTGTTCACGCTCTGAATCATGTGAAAAAATCTGGTCAATAGGCAAGTCGTAAGGTCATCAGTGGGCGACGTTGTGCAAACCAGGAAGCTACAAAACAGCAGAGCAATGGTAGCGGCATTAGCTTCTGAAAAAGAGAGCGATCCAGGGAGTATGGCCCTGTGAGAGGAGATCCCACCTGGGAGGAATTTCTCAAAGAGGGCCCTCGAGGAGGGACAGCAGGTCTGCAAACCATGGTCTGCATGGCCAACAGGGCGCCACCAGGAGGAGACGCACTCCGTCCTGGAGGACCCTCTCCAGAACTCTCGGGAGCAGCGCAACGGGAGGTAAGGCATACAGACGAAGCCTCCGCCATGTCCGCACCATGGCGTCCAGCCCCAGTGGGGCTGGGTAAAAGAAAACCAAAGGGGACAGTGCGAGGTCCCCCGGGATGCAAACAGATCTACCTGGGCTCTGAAAAATATCTGCCATACCTGGTCCACCACCTCGGTGTGGAACCTCCATTCCCCGCCCTCGGCCCTTGCTTTAAAAGGGCGTCCACTCTTCAATTTAACCAGCCCGGGATGTGAACGACATTTCGATGCCGGATCGCCTGAAGCTCCGATAGAGCTAGAACCAACCAACCGTCGATAAAGTTCAGAATGCGGATGCCCTGAAACTGTAGGGGGAGTAGAGCCGCATTCATGCACTTAGTAAGGTGCGGTGAAAGAATGCCAGGCCAAAGGGAAGGACCCGTTATTCATAAGCCTCGCCCCCGAAAGCAAACCTCAGAAACCTCCTGTGAGCAGGAAGGACGGGTGTGTGGAAATAGGTGTCCCTTAGATCGATCATGAAAAACCAGTCCTCGGACTTGATCTGAGACACCACCTGCTTGAGGGTAAGCATCCTGAACCTGAGCCTCATGAGCGAGCGCTTCAAAGAGCCAGGATCTAAGATCAGCAGGAATCCGTCATCCTTCTTCGGAACCACAAAGTACCGGAATCTTGGACCAAGGGGGAACCACCTCGATAGGCCCTTTCCTCAGTAGAGTGCGTACTTCCAGTTCATAAAATTGTGCTTTTGCCTACTTTGTCTTTCACACACTTTCGCATGGTCAGTAGCATGATGCTAAATTTGCACTTCCTGTGGATGGTTCTTTTGCACTTCCTGTGGAGGTGTGAGAAAAGTAAAGGAGGAAACTTGCAGTGTCAGATGTTCATTATGATCAGACACATGCAGCAGTCAGTCAGTGTGTGTTTAGCTGTATTTCTCTCTTTGGATTAATGTGTGGGTTTGAGTTTACATTAAGAATGCAGCTGTGTTTTCTTCTCCTCCTCATACAGTTTCATATAACAAAAGGTAAGTCTGTGCTCTCTCTCTCTCTCTCTCTCTCTCTCTCTCTCTCTCTCTCTCTCTCTCTCTCTCTCTCTCTCTCTCTCTCTCTCTCTGCAAATCTGAACTTTGAACTTATTCAGGAAAATAATCAATGAATTGCCTCACTTACATTATTATTTTCACTGCCTTACTTTAGATACGCTGCACAAACTGTACAGTTAATATCTTAACCTTTACCCAAGATTTTATTGTTAGTGGTGCATGAAAAGGACATTTCTTTTTTTTTTTACCCCCGAACCCCAGACCCGCTTGGAAATATGGAAATTCCGTGACATTTCGACCTCAATAGAAATTGAATGTGGAATCCGACCCACCACAGTTTGGCATTTGCCCCACACGCTCGTATATCCACTCGTATGGGGTGGGCAGCAAATTGCGCCTATACACCCGCATTCATCGATAACCCCGGGAACAATGGGTAAGGGGCAATTAATCATCCCCCATTGAAATTAATAAGAGGGGGGCAGTGGCAAAATAGTGGTGGACATGTGATAAATCAACGGTCTCAGCCCAGAATAGGAAGTTGCACTGTGGGTAATATAGTGATGTCACATCAAGCCACGCCCCCACAATTAGACCAAATTGGCAAAAAATGAAGCTGCTTAAAAATGGGCATGTGATATGTCAAAACACTCAGCACAGTGGGGAAGTTACATGGTTACATCCTAGTCCATGCCCACCATGCAAAACTATTAGCTTACCACATTGCTAAATTTTGCTCTGACCTGGACGTGTGACACCACAAGCCGTTTGGCACGGTCTTAGGAATCTCCAGTGGAGTGCCATATCGACGCCACATGACGTCACGTGGGCAGACATATGCAAAAACTTAAAACGACACAAGTCCGGCGACATGGGAGTGAGACACGTGAACACTGCCAAGGTAGTCGGACCATGGGTCATTTGATGGTACAGCATTAACAGCATGTGAGGTATCGAAATGCTCGTCTCCCAGAGTACGATCGAGTCTCGCAGTTGGCACTAAAAATGGCACACGCCTGGTGCCTCAGGAAATGTCACATTCTAGTTATAATTTTTTCTTTTCACGTTTTTTATATTTTATAGCTCAAGAACACCATGACAATTTCCATGTACATGCAACCCCTGATATCAGGCAATGGTACTGTTTCTGATTCTGAAGTGTCTATAATGATATAATAATTATACTGTGTGACAAGGGATATTACACAGCATAATGTTGAAGACGAACAACAACAGGAACATTGTCATCACAGTTATTGTTAAATATTAAACTTGTTTTAAGTAAAATTCCTGTTTGAAGTCTCTATAAAAAAAATTAGATAATTTAATATAATTAGATTTATTGGTGCAGTAACCATGAAAGGCCACTAGACTGAGAAATCAGATCAGTGATGCAATAGACTGCAGATTACTATTACTATGTTATGCACAATCTTATATTTTTTGTGTTTTGTTTAAGGCATGAAAATGAATAATGTTTAATAGTTTATTGCCATTAGATGATTGATAATGTAAGTATTCAGAGAATAAACTCAGTTCTAATGTGCAAAAGACATAAGAAACTTCCTCAATTTTGTGTCAAGGCCGTGTTGCTACAATTGCACTTCCTGTGTGAACTGTGAGTGTGTGAATGTGATCTATAGAGTGTTTATTATGATCAGACGCAGTGCAGCAGTCGGTCAGTGTGTGTTCAGCTCTAATACAGTCTTTGGATTAATGTGTGGGTTCTGGTCCTCAGTAAGAATGAGGGTGTGTTTTCTTCTCCTCCTCATACAGCTTCATATCACTGAAGTCTGCTGTTTTCTCTCTCTCTCTCTCTCTCTCTCTCTCTCTCTCTCTCTCTCTCTCTCTCTCTCTTTCCTTTCAAATATAAATATATAATTTAAGGCCTTTAACACATAAAGTCATGCAGTAAACTTCCTCATGATACAGAAATGTAAAGTGAACACTGAACATTTGAAGAGATTTGGTGAGTTTTGGAGTTTTTCTGTTTGCCATCAAACCAAATATAAATATAAACATGAGAAAATGTTCATCATGGGACTGTTTCACTCCACTACAGTTTCTTCTCATGCGCTCTCATTCTCTGTTACTCGTCGTGGTTCTTACAGTGTCGTACATGTGTTTATACTACAAGAATTCGTACCAATCATTTTGTACAGTGTACAGCGTTAACAGAATGGGGGAGGACGTCACTACACTGCTTACTCATGTGATTTGTTCACACTATCTGTTCCGTGGGCTTTTTTGGTGTTTTTTTAAAAAAAGAGTTTCGCTGTTCAGAGTCAAATACATTTTCTAAAAATCATTTCCCACCTTTTATAATAGTAATATATAATAAATTATTATAATGATCATTTAATAATAATAATAATAACAATCAACATCATAATCATTGATATATAATAAGCTGGAAGTGGACTTAAGTACAGATGTTTAATGTAAAATGTAATATGCAATAACTCAGATTAATGCATCAAGTCGTATGGGGGTCCCAGTTGTTGTGTAATTCATATATTTTTTTACTAAAATAATCTTTGAGACCCCCGAAATCTATTTTTGACCTGTCATCTGGGGTCCCTAATGCCTTATTGGGGGTCCAGTTGCCCCCAGCCCCCCCTCGATTCCAGACCTGAAGGAGGCAAAGCAATGTGTTCCGCAGTCTATGTTTGGTTATATGTGTGGGAATTGTGTGAACAGTCTTTTTTACCAGCAGAGGACAGAAGAGGTCAGTGGGTTTGCTGTATTTTTATTAATTCTTTTTGGGGTTTAATGTAAAAAAATATTGCTATGTATATTACATTTTTTAAACCCAGCCATTAGGGAGGCACAAGCCAGTGCATTCTTAGTGCCGGTCCCAAGCCCGGGTAAATGGGGAGGGTTGCGTTAGGAAGGGCATCCAGCGTAAAACACGTGCCAAATCAAATATGCGGATCACAAATGAGAATTTCATACCGGATCGGTCGAGGCCCGGGTTAACAACGACCGCCACAGGTATCGTTAGCCGACAGGGTACCGGTGGAAATTGGGCTACTGTTGGCCGAAGGAGGAGAAGGAGAGGAGGAAGACGTCTACAGAGACGGCAGGAAAGGAGCAGTGTAGGAGAGTGGAGTTTCGGGTTGGTACTTTAAATGTTGGTACTATGACGGGTAAAGGGAGAGAGGTAGCTGATATGATGGAGAGGAGAAAGGTAGATATGTTGTGTGTTCAGGAGACCAAGTGGAAAGGGAGTAAGGCCAGGAACATTGGAGGTGGGTTTAAACTGTTTTATCATGGTGTGGATGGAAGAGAAATGGTGTAGGGGTGATTCTGAAGGAAGAGTACAGTAAGAGTGTAGTGGAGGTGAAGAGAGTTTCTGATAGGGTGATGATCGTGAAGGTGGAAGTTGAAGGGATGATGATAAATGTCATCAGTGCCTATGCTCCACAAGTTGGCTGTGAGATGGAGGAGAAGGAAAGATTCTGGAGTGAATTAGATGAAGTGGTAGATGGTGTACCTAGGAAAGAACGGTTAGTGATTGGGGCGGACTTTAATGGGCATGTGGGTGAAGGGAACAGAGGTGATGAGGAGGTGATGGGTAGGTATGGTTTTAAGGAGAGGAATGTGGAAGGGCAGATGGTGGTAGATTTTGCTAAAAGGATGGAAATGGCAGTGGTGAACACTTATTTTAAAAAGAAGGAGGATCATAGGGTGACGATAAGAGTGGAGGAAGGTGCACACAGGTGGACTATGTGCTATGCAGGAGATGCAACCTGAAGGAGATTGGCGACTGTAAGGTGTTGGCAGGGGACAGTGTAGCTAGACAGCATAGGATGGTGGTCTGTAGGATGGTTTTGGAGGCGAGGATGAAGAGGAGGAGAGTGAGGACTGAAAGAAGAATAAGATGGTGGAAACTGAAGGAGGAAGAGTGTAGTGTGAGGTTCAGGGAAGAGGTCAGAGAGAGGCTCAGTGGTGTTAAGGAGGTGTTGGATGATTGGGCAACTACTGCAGGAGTGATGAGGGAGGCAGCTAGAAAAGTACTTGGTGTGACATCTGGAAATAGAAAGGAAGACAAGGAGACGTGGTGGTGGAATGAGGAAGTGCAGGAGAGCATAAGGAGAAAGAGGTTGGCAAAACAGAAGTGGGATAGACAGAGTGATGAGAAAAGTAGGCAGGAGTACAAGGAGATGCGGCAGCAGGTTAAGAGGGATGTGGCGAAAGCCAAGGAAAAGGCATATGAGGAGCTGTATGAGAGGTTGGACACTAAGGAAGGAGAAAAGGATTTGTACCGATTGGCCAGGCAGAGGGACCGAGCTGGAAAGGATGTACTGCAAGTTAGAGCAGTAAAGGATGGAGAGGAAATGTGTTGACTAGTGAGGAGAGTGTGTTGAGAAGGTGGAGGGAGTATTTTGAGCAGCTGATGAATGAGGAAAATCAGAGAGAGAGAAGGTTGGATGATGTGGAGATGGTGAAGCAGGATGTAGATAAGATTAGTAAGGAGGAAGTGAGAGCAGCGATTAAGAGGATGAAGAGTGGAAAGTCGGTTGGACCAGATGACATACCGTGGAAGCGTGAGATGTTTAGGAGAGATGGCAGTGGGTTTTGACCAGATTGTTTAACAGGATTTTGGAAGGTGAGAAGATGCCTGAGGAATGGAGAAAGAGTGTGCTGGTACCGATCTTTAAGCATAAAGGAGATGTGCAGACCTGCAGTAACTACAGGGGTATTAAGTTGATCAGTCACACCATGAAGTTATGGGAAAGAGTAGTGGAAGCCAGGCTGAGAGAAGAGGTGACCATCTGTGAGCAACAGTATGGTTTCATGCCGAGGAAGAGCACCACAGATGCCATATTTGCTTTGAGAATGTTGATGGAGAAGTATAGAGAAGGACAGAAGGAATTGCATTGTGTATTTGTGGATTTAGAGAAGGCGTCGACAGGGTGCCAAGAGAGGAGTTGTGGTACTGTATGAGGAAGTCAGGTGTGTCGGAGAAGTATGTAAGGGTGGTGCAGGACATGTATGAGGACAGTGTGACGGCAGTGAAGTGTGCAGTAGGTACGACAGACTGGTTTAGAGTGAAGGTTGGACTGCATCAAGGATCGGCCCTGAGCCCTTTCCTGTTTGCAGTGGTGATGGACAGGTTGACGGACGAGGTCAGACAGGAGTCTCCCTGGACTATGATGTTTGCGGATGATATTGTGATTTGTTGTGAGAGTAGGGAGCAGGTTGAGAAGAGCCTGGAGAGGTGGAGATATGCACTGGAGAAGGGGAATGAAACTCAGTAGGAGTAAGACAGAGTACATGTGTGTGAATGAGAGGGAGGGCAGTGGAGTGGTGCGGTTGCAGGAGAAGAGCTTCAGAAGGTGGAGGAATTCAGGTACCTGGGTTCAACAGTGCAAAGTAATGGAGAGTGTGTTAGAAGTGAAGAAAAGAGTGCAGGCAGGGTGGAGTGGGTGGAGAAGAGTGACAGGAGTGATTTGTGATAGTAGGGTATCTGCAAAATTGAAAGGGAAAGTTTATAGGACTGTGGTGAGACCTGCGATGTTGTATGGTTTAGAGACAGTGGCATTGAGTAAAAGACAGGAGGTGGAGCTGGAGGTAGCAGAGCTAAAGATGTTGAGGTTTTCGTTGGGAGTGACGAGGATGGATAAGATTAGAAATGAGTTTATTAGAGGGACAGCGCATGTAGGATGTTTTGGTGACAAGGTGAGGGAGGCGAGATTGAGATGGTTTGGTCATGTGCAGAGGAGGGACATAAATTATATTGGTAGAAGAATGCTGAGGATGGAGCCACCAGGTAGGAGGAAAAGAGGAAGGCCAAAAGGAGGTTCATGGATGTGGTGAGGAAGACATGCAGGTAGTTGGTGTAAAAGAGGCAGATGTAGAGGACAGGGTGGTGTGGAGACGGATGATCCGCTGTGGCGACCCCTAATGGGAGCAGCCGAAAGAAGAAGAAGAAGAAGAAGATATTACATTTTTTACATGAATATGTATGTGTAAATGAATGCAAAAAAATACATTCTGATAAATTTATCTATCTATCTCTTTATTTTTTCCTACATTTATTTTTTTATATTCATTATTTATACATATGTTTGTTTTTGGATTTTTTTTATTATTTAAATATTTCCACATTTCTTCATTCATTTATTTCTGTGTTCTGTATTCTGTGTACATATCAGGTATTAATAATGTAGGCTGTCCTAAACTCATTCTAAACCATGATTTGTAAACAAATTGAGAAAAAAGTGAAAAAAAAAAAGAAACTGAAGAGAAATACCTAAAAACAGTTAGAGACAATTGTTAAAAAACGGTTTAAAGGTTTATTGTTTGTCTGAGTTTATTCTGTGCCAAAAATTCCATCATGTTATAAAGAGACCTCGTTTGGAAGAGAACAGAAATAAGCATTTATAATGTAATAGTTTGGCAAAATGTTTAAAATATAAATGGTTAATTATGGGTGAGAACAGTGTTTTTACCAGCAGAGGGCACAACGCTTTGAGAACACTTCCGCATTGTACACGCTCTGAATCACTTGTGTAATCTGTCCAATACCAGCAGGGTGACGTCATGACCAGGAAGCTATAAACTACCTAATGCCAGTTAGACATAATGATTAAATTAAAAAGGCGTAATGGTTCTATCATGTGAGAGTGACCTCTGCTGGAAGAGAACAGAAATGCCCCATGGCATATATTTGATGGTAACAAAATAAATCTACTCTATATAGAGTATATGGTTCTATTTATTTCCATATTTTATATTAATTGTCTCATTTAAGTGTCTTTTATCATTTTCCTGTTTTATTACAGTGTTTGGGATTTGTGTGTTTCTCTGCAGAATTGTGTTTTTGGCCTACTTTATTTCACACACTTTCACATGGTCAGTAGCGTGATGCTAAATTTGCACTTCCTGTGGAGGTGTGAAGGAAGTAAAGGAGTAAACTTGCGATGTTTAGAGCGTTCATTATGATCAGACACATGCAGCAGTCAGTCAGTGTGTGTTTAGCTGTAGTTCTCTCTTTGGATTAATGTGTGGGTTCGAGTTTACATTAAGAATGCAGCTGTGTTTTCTTCTCCTCCTCATACAGCTTCATATAACAAAAGGTGAGTCTGTGCTCTCTCTCTCTCTCTCTCTCTCTCTCTCTCTCTCTCTCTCTCTCTCTCTCTCTCTCTCTCTCTCTCTCTCTCTCTCTCTCTCTCTCTTTCTCTCTCTCTCTCTCTCTCTCTCTCTCTCTCTGTCTTTACTCAAGATTTTATTATTAGTGGTGCATGAAAAGAAGAAATTTTCTCGTAACTCATCCTGCATTTTTTGCCACAACACCACAAATGATCCCTCAAAATGTGTGGTCTGGTCGCGGGAGGTGTGCTATTACTTTTCTGAGGATTTGCCCCAACTGTTTTTGATCACATGACCAAAAAGGGCAAATTCACTTCCATATAAAATTAATGAGGCAGAAAACACGTGTCATATCTCGGTGAGTGGGTTGCAACCGTATACCCCTCAAACCCCAGACCTACTCGGAAGTATGGGAATTCCAGGACATTTCGGCCCCCAAAGAAAATACATGGGGAATCCGTGGGGGACATGTGATATATCAACAGACTCAGCCCAGCATAGGGAGCTGCACTGTTGGTAATAGTGATGTCATATCAAGCCACGCCCCCACAATAAGCCCAAATTGGCAAAAAATGAGGCTGCTCAGAAATGGGCATGTGAAATGTCAAAACACTCAGAACAGTGGGGGAAGTTACATGGTGACATGTTAGGCCATGCCCACCACGTAAACCTATTAGCTTAACACGTCGTTGAATTTGGCTATGACCTGGACGTGTGACACCACAAACCGTTTGGCACGGTCTTAGGAATCTCCAGTGGAGTGCCATATCGACGCCACATGATGTCACATGGCAGGAATATGCAAAAACTTGAAATGACACAAGTCTGGTGACATGGTAGTGTGACACATGTGAACACTCGACACGGCCAGGGGAGTTGGACCACGGGTCATGTGATGGTACAGCATTAACAGCATGTGAGGTATCGAAACGCTCGTCTCCCAAAGTACGATTGCGTCTCACAGTCGGCACTAAAAACGGCACACGCCTGGTGCTTCAGGAAATGTCACATTCTAGTTATAAATATTTTTATAACAAATTCCATGTACATGCAACCCCTGATATTAGGCAATGATACTGATACAATTCTGATTCTGAAGTGTCTATAATGATATAATAACTATACTGTGTGGAAAGGGATATTACACAGCTTACTGTTGAAGACAAACAACAACAGGAACAATGTCATCACAGTTATTGTTAAATATGAAACTTGTTTTAAGTGAAATTCCTGTTCGGAGCCATAAAAAAAATTACATAACCTAATATAATTAGATTTATTGGTGCAGTAACCATGAAAGGCCACTAGACTGAGAGTTCAGATCAGACTCAGATCAGTGATGCAGTAGACTGCAGATTACTATCACTATGTTATGCACAATCTTATATGCATGTTTGCAAGTAAATAAAAGGCTCTGTTTTGTTTAAGGTATAAAAATGAATAATGTTTAATAGTTTATTGCCATTAGATGATTGATATTGTAAGTATTCAGAGAATAGACTCAGTTCTAATGTGCAAAAGACATAAGAAACTTCCTCAATTCTGTGGTTAAGGCCACGTTGCTGAATTTGCCCTTCCTGTGTGAACTGTGAGTGTGTGAATGTGATCTATAGAGTGTTCATTATGATCAGACATGGTGAAGCAGTTGGTCAGTGTGTGTTCAGCTCTAATACAGTCTTTGGATTAATGTGTGGGTTCTGGTCCTCAGTAAGAATGCAGGTGTGTTTTCTTCTCCTCCTCATACAGCTTCATATCACTGAAGGTGAGTCTGCTGTTCTCTCTGCTGTTGGTGTGTTTTTAAAAAAATAGTTTCACTGTTCAGAGTCAAATACATTTTCTAAAAATCATTTCCCACCTTTCATAATAGTAATATATAATAAATTATTATAATGATAATTTTATAATAATAATAAAAGTAATAATAACAAACATCATAATCATTCTTATATAATACGCAGGAAGTGGACTTAAATACAGACGTTTATTGTAAAGTGCAAAATGTAATAACTCAGATTAATGTCCTCAACAAGACCAGGATGCAGAGTGACATCATCAGCTGAGTTTGGAGGCCAGTGCTCGAATTGCATCAAATCTTATGAGGTCCCCAGTTATGTGGAATTCATATACTTTCTTACTTAAATAATATTGGGACCCCTAAATCTATTTTTTACTTGCTATCTGGGGTCCAGATGCCCCCAGCCCCCCTCAATTCCAGCACTGAAGGAGGCAAAGCAATGTGTTCAGCAGTCCAGGGAAGAAGGCAACATTGTCAGCAGTTCTTCTTCTTCTTCTGTTAGAACCAAAGATCTAAAATTTTAACTCATCTGTCCACAGAACTTTCTTACAGTCGTTCGAAGTCCAATACTTGTGTGTTTTTGTGTTTTAATTAGTTTGATGCATAGAAACAAAAGGAACATGTGTCTCAATTAATAAATAGTGTTTTTGAACTGAGATATTATTTGGTTTTCATGTGTGTAATTGCTGCATCATGTGATAAAACATATGAAAGAGGAAGTAACCAGTAAACAAGTAATGGAAACTATTACATCAATACTTGTGGTGTGTGTGTGTGTGTGTGTGTGTGTGTGTGTGTGTGTGTGTGTGTGTGTGTCTCTCTCTCTCTCTCTCTCTCTCTCTCTGTCTCTCTCTCGTTCTCCTATTCAAAAATCTAAATAAGAATTCAATAATGGAAGTCATTACCACTTAAATCTAATAGATTATATTTCATTTCCAGATTCATCGTTATTCCAGAAAAAATAGTAATATATTATTTACTTTAATTGTTTTACATTTGTGAATATTTCAGAGAAACTTCATGAACAAGAGTAAATTAGTAAAATCTCTTCACAATTTCATCTTCAGTTACATTCCTACTTTAGTGAGTTTAGGAGGTACAGGTTGTCTGTAGTTCTGTAGAGTTGCTGCAGATGGTGAACTGCTCATTAACAGATCATTAACTGGTGTGTTCCTACAGGCTGCAGACTGGAAGGAAATAGAGAGACAAAAGAGATCACTGCATACACAGGAGACTCAGTGCTGCTGCCCTGCTCCTGCACTGACCTCCACACCAAACCTCAGAACTTCAAATGGGAGAAATACACTTATGATTGGGTACAGATATCTCCTGAGAGTGAACAGTACAAAGACAGATTTCAGCTGGTTAATGATCACAGTTCAGGAAATCTCTCTCTGCTCATATCACACCTGACTGTAGAGGATGGAGGAGATTACAGGTGTAACACAGAGAGTGAACACAGATACATCAGACTCACTGTTGAAGGTAAATAACTCATTTTTATTCACAATGTTACTTCAGTGATCATCTCATGACAGATTCATCTGATGTTGTAACAGTAATGCAGCATGTTGATGTTTGTTTATTTTCCAGGTTGCACACTGAATCATGAGACAGTGGATGTGACTGGATATGTGGGACATTCTGTTCTTCTGCCCTGCTCCTGCTCTCAACTACAAGCCAAACCACAAACTCTCAAATGGACCATTTATAAAGGAGGGAATCACAAAGAAATCTTTTCAAAGGACCAGACAAATCACTACACACACAGAGTTCAGATCATTAATGATCATCATCCAGGAAATCTCTCTCTACTCATATCACACCTGACTGTAGAGGATGGAGGATATTACAGGTGTGACATCATCAACAGCGTAAAGGACATCAAACTCACAGTAAGAGGTAAAACAACCTTTTATATTTAATTCATGGGAAATTGACTCTAGTGTTTATCCAAAATATATTTTAAATCTTTTGACTACTGCTGTATAATAAAATGCTTTATGAATATCTTTATATATTTATGGAAAAGGAATAAAGTGTTAAAATCACATTTGCTCATATTCTGCCCCTCATCTGTATTTCTGATTATGATTATAAATTATTTGTGTTTGTGTTCTGACCCACATTCACATCTGATTATGATTCCTGGATTAATTTCTAATGAATTACATAGAATAATGAATAGAATAGAATTCTCTCCTTGCAGAGGTTTAAAAAATTCCTTCACCATCCACAACAATCCAGACCACTGCTAAACCAGGTACTAAACACCACTGTAACAGAAAGCATGTTTCTTTTAGTGCAGGTTACTGCTTCACCTTGGAGAAAGTCTCAAACACTAAACTCAAAAACTACACTTATTTTTGTCTTTTACTTTTTGTCTCAGATGCAACACCAGGTCTGGTGACCAAAAGCTACACAAATCCACAGTCTGAAACACCTGAACAAAGTAATAATCTATTCACTATTATCTTTATTAACAGTTTAAATATTCACATACTTTATACTTTATGTAAATTCCTGACTTCATTCAATATAAATATGTATTTTGTTGTATGTCTTTCAAATATAATGTAAAGTTTTCACGTTTTCCAGAAAGATGAGTCCTTATGACCTGAGATTTAAAATACATAAATATGCAAACTTTAGGGTTTTGAAATGAAACAGTTGCTAAGAAAACGATTGCATCCTCGTGTGTAACATAAAGTGAAGTTAATATTGTAGTGTAATAAATCGAGGCAGAATAAAAATGCATTGAGGGAAAATATTTTCAATTCAGTGCAATTTTATTTCTATAATGATTTTAACAATGGACAGTGTCCCAAAGCAGCGTTGTAGAAATAAATAGATTTCTATACTCTAAACTTCTGTACCTCACTCTGTGTTACTGTTGTTACTGTTCACAGATTCAAAACACATCATCATCATCAGCTGTGGTGCTGTTGTGGTTCTGCTGCTGCTGATTGTTGGAGGAGTCATGTACTGGAAACACAGAGGTACACACACACACACACACACACACACACACACACATTTACTGTGTCTGGTTTCATTCTATAGGACAGAGAAGAGAACAGATGGGTGAAGGACAAACAGGACAGAAGACGCAGAAGAAGCAGGTGAATACATACTTTTATCAGTTTTTACTCACGCTGCTGAATTTGTTTGTAGACTTAAATTTGCTGTGTGTGTGTGTGTGTGTGTGTGTGTGTGTGTGTGTGTGTGTGTGTGTGTGTGAGTGTGTAGGATCTTACCAAACCTCTGAACTCAAATGTAACATCAGAACCAACTTATGAAGCAGTGCACGATCAGGTGAGCATTTCTGAGTGCTTGGGACAATCTGTGCTACTGATTTATTGTTGATGTGTGTTTGTGTGTGTGTGTGTGTGTGTGTGTGTGTGTGTGTGTGTGTGTGTGTGTGTGTTAGAGTTTGGTTGTAATGTTTCATGTTATTTATTTGTATTTTACAGAATGATTCTGCTGTTCTGTATGCATCGATAAATTGTCCACCTAAAGACACCAAAGCAGAAGAAAAGGTGTGTATTATTCTAAGTGGATCCTACATATCCACTTATCCAACATATGTGTGTTTGTGTGTGTGTGTGTGTGTGTGTGTGTGTGTGTGTGTGTGTGTGTGTGTGTGTGTGTAAATAAGTACATAAGTGTGTAATAATGCGTTATTCATGCTCAATTCCTGTAGGATGATGTGACGTACTCGACTGTAGTCCACAAGAACATTCCAAGAGCAGCACTCCCTCTAGTGGAATCAGGAGATACTACATTATATGCCAGCATCAAAACTAATTAACACACACACACACACACACACACACACACACACACACACACACACACACACACACACACACACACACACACACACATTATTATTATATTTTTGTTACTCTACACATGTATACAATCTAACATTTAAAAATGATATTTTTTAATCACTGTTTTTATTTGTTTTAAAAAGGCTTCTAATATACTTGCAGTAATAATAATAATAATAATAATAATAATAATAATAATAATAATAATAAGTAATAATAAACTGTTGCAGTGTATAATCAGATTTTTTGCACTTTTTATGCTTTTACGTAATATTTATTTTTTAACCTTTTTTCTTTTACATTGTGCATCATTTTTTAAACCTTGAAAGCAGCAGTTTTAGATCTTCCTAAATTATTAACCATTATTATTATTATTATTATTATTATTATTATTATTATTATTATTATTATTATTATTATTATTTTATTTATTTTTTTTTTAATGAGTCAAATGTCAGTGTTTAATGTTGAAAAATATTATCTGACGATTTTATTTTCAACACCTGTAAACAAGATTTTCAATAAAATGCTGTAAACTTAGTCAAGTCAATGAAGTTTATCTTTTGCACCACATGACAGTATAAACGTGTATGTTTGGGGTGAGATATCAGGTGTTGGTTCAGTATTTAAATACTGAGGAACTTTATGCATTGGAGAAGAGACACATATTTATACCAAAAGCGGAACTACAGACTTTTAAGTTAACTGTTATTCTGGAAATTGCGTAATTACATTACATATTCTCACAGAAAACAACTGTCTGAAACCTCTTTCCAGTCACGCAACATAAGAGGTGCGGAGATGTTTATTTTTGTGTGCTTGCAGTATCACACCATGGTTTAATCCAGGTTTCAGTGAGACAGAGTATTATAATTATTAGATTTGTGTTTTTGGTTTTCCTGGATAAAATATTATTAATCTAATGGACTTGTTTGATTTGTCTTTTTACCAGCAGGGGGCAGAAGAGGGCAGTGGGTTTGCTGCATTATTTATTTTGTTAAATATAAAAAAGATTGCTATATATATAATTTTCTTTTTTACATGAATAAGTGTGTGTAAATACATGCAAACATACATTTAGATCAATTTATCTATCTATCTGTTTATTTATTCTTACATTTATCAATTATATATTAATTATAAATTTATTTATGTATTTCCTTCATTAATTTCTGTATTCTGTGTACATATCATGTATGAATAATGTAGGCTGTCCTAAGCTCACTCTAAAGCAGGATTGGTCAACAAAGTGAGAAATAAGTGAGGAAATGAGAAACTGGGGAGAAATACCAGACAACAGTTAGAGATAATTGTTTAAAAACAGGGTTTAAAGGTTAATATTTGTCAGAGTTAATTTTGTGCAAAAATTTCAATCATGTGAGAGGGACCTCTTTTGGAAGAGATCAGAAATGTGCATTTAAAATCGAATAGTTTGACAAATTGTTTAAATATAAATGGTTAATTACGGGATAGTAGAGTGTTTCACCAGCAGAGGGTGGGAGTGATCAGTAGGTTGAATTTGGTTGCCTTTGTTTCGTAAAAACTAACAAAAATAACCAACGGTAAATACTATAGTTTGCTTAGAAATGTCAGTTGTTATTTAACATACATTATTTAAAAATGTAAATGCAAAATAAATGCAATTATTAATAATAATAATAATAATAATAATAATAATAATAATAATAATAATAATAATAATAATAATAATAATAATAATAATAATAATAATAATAATAATAATAATAAGTAATAATAAACTGTTGCAGTGTATAATCAGATTTTTGCACTTTTTTTGCTTTTACGTAATATTTATTTTTAACCTTTTTCTTTTTACATTGTGCATCATTTTTAAACCTTGAAAGCAGCAGTTTTAGATCTTCCTAAATTATTAACCATTATTATTATTATTATTATTATTATTATTATTATTATTATTATTATTATTATTATTATTATTTTATTTATTTTTTTTTTAATGAGTCAAATGTCAGTGTTTAATGTTGAAAAATATTATCTGACGATTTTATTTTCAACACCTGTAAACAAGATTTTCAATAAAATGCTGTAAACTTAGTCAAGTCAATGAAGTTTATCTTTTGCACCACATGACAGTATAAACGTGTATGTTTGGGGTGAGATATCAGGTGTTGGTTCAGTATGTGAATACTGAGGAACTTGATGCATTGGAGAAGAGACACATATTTATACCGAAAGCGGAACTACAGACTTTCAAGTTAACTGCTATTCTGGAAATTGCGTAATTACATTACATATTCTCACAGAAAACAACCGTCTGAAACCTCTTTCCAGTCACGCAACATAAGAGGTGCGGAGATGTTTATTTTTGTGTGCTTGCAGAACCACACCATGGTTTAATCCAGTTTTCGGTGAGACAGAGTATTATTATTATTATTATTAGATGTGTGTTTTTGTTGTTCCTGGATAAAATACTATTAATCTAATGGACTTGTTTGATTTGTCTTTTTACCAGCAGGGGGCAGAAGAGGGCAGTGGGTTTGCTGCATTATTTCTTTTTTTGTTAAATATAAAGAAGATTGCTATATATAATTTTCTTTTTTACATGAATAAGTATGTGTAAATACATGCAAACATATATTTAGATCAATGTATCTATCTATCTGTTTATTTATTCTTACATGTATTTATCAATTATATATTAATTATATATATATTTTTAAGTAGTTTCTTCCTTCGTTAATTTCTGTATTCTGTGTACATATCATGTATCAATAAGGAAGGCTGTCCTAAGCTCACTCTAAAGCAGGATTGGTCAACAAAGTGAGAAATAAGTGAGGAAATGAGAAACTGGGGAGAAATACCTGACAACAGTTAGAGATAATTGTTTAAAAACAGGGTTTAAAGGTTTATTATTTGTCTGAGTTAATTTTGTGCAGATATTTCAATCATGTGAGAGGGACCTCTGTTGGAAGAGATCAGAAATGTGCATTTAAAATCGAATAGTTTGACAAATTGTTTAAATATAAATGGTTAATTACGGGATAGTAGAGTGTTTCACCAGCAGAGGGTGGGAGTGATCAGTAGGTTGAATTTGGTTGCCTTTGTTTCGGTAAAAAAAACTAACAAAAATAACCAACGGTAAATACTATAGTTTGCTTAGAAATGTCAGTTGTTATTTAACATACATTATTTAAAAAATGTAAATGCAAAAATAAATGCAATTATTAATAATAATAATAATAATAATAATAATAATAATAATAATAATAATAATAATAATAATAATAACAAATACATAGTTTTTTGGTGAATTTGTAAATTGATTTATCCATTTATTTTACATTTCTTAATTTATTTAAATTATTGGAAGATTTTTCCACAGTACCACAAATGATACCTCGAATCGTGCGGTCTGGTCGGGGGAGGTGTGCTATTACTTTTCTAAGAATTGCCTGAGCTGTTTTCGACCACAGGACCAAAAAGTGCAAATTCTTTCCCATAGAAAATGAATAGGACGGAAAACACGTGTCATATCTCCGCCCTCGAACATTCGACATGCACAAATTGCAAATCCACTCATAGGGGGGATGGAGTGGATCTCAACTGTAAACCCTGGGCCCGCTCGGTAATCTGAAAATTCTGTGACATTCTGGTTCCCATAGAAATTGAATGGGGATTCCGACACACCACAATTCGGCCGGTATTCACCCCACACGCAGATCGCACCCATACGACCGCATTCATCGATAACCCTGGGAGCAATGGGTAAGACACTCCCCATTAAAATGAATGGGAAAACACATATATCAACACCCCGTGGGGGGAATTGCATAATGGGACATGCTCTTATCCCACACTTAATGGGGGAAAGGGGTAGGGTCACAAAAATAAACCAAGAAGGACATGTAAAATATCAACAAACTCAGCCCAGCATAGGGAGTGTGGCTGCCTCAAAGTCCTAGTCCTCCAAGACATTTGCAATGCTGCGTGTTGGTCCACACTGCTGACCTTTTCTACAACCTGGACTGCAGTGCCACTCCTGGCCCCTCTGTCCTTCAACCTAGCTGTGCTTATAAACACTAGTTAGGGACTGGTCAGTCTGGCATGAATCGACACTCGTTCCCAAACCCCGTTTCGACGCAGCTCGAGTTTCTGAAAGGGAACATTCCTGAGTTACGTATGTATTTCCCTGCAGTGCTTCCCTCTCCCTTACAGAAGCTGGTGCTTACCTCAATCCATGTGCATTTTATACATTTTGGTCGTGACGTCTCTGCTTTGAGACAATGCCTGTTGTGAAAAGCGCTATAGAAATAAATTTGACTTGACTTGACCTTGAAGATGAACAACAACAGTAACAATGTCATAACAGTTATTGTTAAATTTGAAATTTGTTTCAAGTGAAATTCCTGTTAGGAGGCTCCATAAAAAAAAAATAAAAATAAAAAAAACATGAACTTATATAATTAGCTTTATTGGTGCAGTAACCATGAAAGGCCACTAGACTGAAAAATCAGATCAGTGATGCAGTAGACTGCAGATTACTGTCACTTTTGTTTAAGGCATGAAAATGAATAATGTTTAATAGTTTATTGCCATTAGATGATTGATAATGTAAGCATTCAGAGAATAGACTAAGTTCTAATGTGCAAAAGACATAAGAAACTTCCTCAATTCTGTGGTTAAGGCCATGTTGCTACATTTACACTTCCTGTGTGAACTGTGAGTGTGTGAGTCTGATCTATAGAGTGTTTATTATGATCAGACGTGGTGAAGCAGTTGGTCAGTGTGTGTTCAGCTCTAATACAGTCTTTAGATTAATGTGTGGTTTCTGGTCCTCAGTAAGAATGAGGGTGTGTTTTCTTCTCCTCCTTATACAGCTTCATCTCACTGAAGGTGAGTCTGCTGTTCTCTCTCTCTCTCTCTCTCTCTCTCTCTCTCTCTCTCTCTCTCTCTCTCTCTCTTTCTCTTCTTTTAAAAATAAATAGAGTGGAATCTCGATACTCGAGATTGTACTAATAAATTACATAAAAATATTTTGGTGTGTTTTTTAAAAAAGAGTTTCGCTGTTCAAAGTAAAATAAAAAAAATAATCATTTCCCACCTTTTATAATAGTAATATATAATAAATTATTATAATGATCATTTAATAATAATAAGAGTAATAATAAGATTCAACATCATAATCATTGTTATATAATAAGCAGGAAGTGGACTTAAGTACAGATGTTTGTGGTAAAGTGCAAAATGCAGTAACTCAGATTAATGTCCTCAACAAGACCAGGATGCAGAGTGACATCATCAGCTGTGTTTGAGGCCAGTGCTCGATTTGAGTCTAATGTGGGGTTCTCAGTTGTTGTGTAATTCATATTCTTTTTTACTAAAATAATTTTCATATATAAATTTTTTACTTGTCATGTGGGGTCTCTAATGCTTTATGGCGTCCCAGATCCCAATTCGAGCAGTGAAGGAGGCAAAGCAATGTGTTTAGCAGTCCAGGGAGGAAGGCAACATTGTCAGCAGTGTGATATCTTCAGCATAATGATTGCTATTGTACCAAAAAATCCAGAATATTCATTTATATGTGATTAACAGAAAAAACAACTTACATACTTTAGTACCAGATCACTTAATGACCTACACACAGCAGTAATCTGCACGAAGTCACTTACACATGTTTGACAGATCAGATAGCAACTTACACACCTGAGTAACAGACCAAACAGTCACTTACACCTTTGAAACTATTTAGATAACAACATACACATCCCATTACAGTTTTTACCAATTGCTTACACATGAAATCTTTTCATGTCACACAATTTTTGAAACCTCTCACTCAAAGGGCAAAATTATATGCCAAATCTTCAAAACCATAAGCTATTTCTTAGCCTTAGACTCAGTTTTCAATTGCATGAAACACTTTTTTTTAAAAACACTACACACAATTCTCTACCTAAAACACAAAGATCTATTAGGAAGTGACTTGCTTTTCTTTTCCAAACACAACCAATCAAAATGCTACACTTAGTCACCAGGTCACACAGACACATCTGCAAACACTAACTGCTTAATTGATCACTAATCAATCACTGCTTTACTTTACAGTAGTATAGATCAGATTACCTGTTTTGAAAAATGGTTGCTAACAATGAACAGAGAGCAAGAGGAGGAGGAGGACGAGAAAGGGGAAGGGGAAAGGGAAGAGGAAGAGAAAGAAGAGGATGAGGGCAAATAAGAGAAGGATAGAGAGCCATCTCTGATGAGATTAGGGCAAAAGTATTTGATCATGTAATCAACCGTGGTTTGACTATGAGAGAGGCTGGACTGAGAGTCCAGCCCAACTTGAGTCGATTTACAGTGGCGTCCATAATTCGAACCTTCAGAAATGAGAACCCATCCACAATTTACCACCCATCCACAATTTGTAGTTTTGTACCTACCCCCATATTCACCTTTTCTAAATCCCATAGAGGAATTCTTCTCAGCCTGGCACTGGAAAGTGTATGATCGTCAACCCTTGGCACGCATGCCACTTCTCCAGGCAATGGAGGACGCATGTGGGGACGTAGAGGTTGCCTCTGTTCAAGGTTGGATACGCCATGCTAGAAGATACTTCCCTTGATGTTTGGCAAGAGAAAACGTAGCTTGTGATGTGAATGAAGTATTGTGGCCAGACCCAGCTCGGAGAAGAGATGAAGCTTAGCACTGGAGACTGCACCCTCCCCTGCCAATTCCTGGACCAGTTGCATTTTTGAAGGAGATGTCCGCTATTTTGCATTTTGTGTGAACAGTTTTGAGAATTGTGTGTAGAGTTTTGAAAAAGTGGACTTGGTTTTGAAAACGTGTGTAAGCAATTGGTCAAAACTGTAACATCAATGGTCCAGTTGATCTCAGAGCAGTTGAACAGGATATAGGTGTGGTGACTGGACAGGCCATTCCATGATAGATATCACTCCAGTTGAATGTATGACGTATGATTTGTCTTGTAAAGTGAAGTTGGTTGTAAAAAGCATTGAAGTATGGACCCAACAACACAAACCAATAATCTTCCACCTCCATGTTTGGCTGTGGGTGTGAAGTAGTCTGCTAACATCTTCAATCCTGTTCTCCATCTTCTTCTGTTAGAACCAAAGATCTAAAATTTGAACTCATCTGTCCACAGAACTTTCTCACAGTCATACACAGTCCAATTCTTGTGTGTTTTTTGTCTTTTAACTAGTTTGATGCATAGAAACAAATGGAACACGTGTCTCAATTAATAAATAGTGTTTTTGAACTGAGATATTATTTGGTTTTCATGTGTGTAATTGCTGCATCATGTGATAAAACATATGAAAGAGGAAGTAACCAGTAAACAAGTAATGGAAACTATTACATCAATACTTCTGGTGTGTGTGTGTGTGTGTGTGTGTGTGTGTGTGTGTGTGTGTGTGTGTGTGTGTGTGTGTGTGTGTGAGTGAGTGTGTTTGTGTATTGAAGAGCAATAGTGAGACCACATTTGAACACAGTGTGTAGTTTCTTATGAACATTCCTGAATTGTAGACACTGAGTTATAAAAATGCTGATGTGTTTTTATCTCCTTCTTTATTTTACTTCACTGAAGGTCAGTCTGATCTTCTCTCTCTCTCTCTCTCTCTCTCTCTCTCTCTCTCTCTCTCTCTCTCTCTCTCTCTCTCTCTCTTTCTTGTTCTCTCACTTTTACTTTACTTCACCTGTGTTCTGAGCTGCACAGCATCGGGAGAAAAGCTTTACCGATGGTGATTTTTAAACGCACGACGATGCCAAAAGATAAACTCTCAAGAGAAATTGTTGTGAAAGGAAGGAGGAAGACAGTGAACAATGACTTTCTTGGTAGGCTACTGTTTAGATAAAAGCCGTGTAACAGACACTGTCTTTCATTAAAGTGTGTGTAAAGTTCATTAGTTTCAGTGTAGACACCTGCAGCTTATAAACAGGTGCGACTTATTTATGTTCAAAACCTTTTTAAAATTCAGTGGGTGCGGCTTATATTTGGGTGCTTTTAATAGTCTGGAAATTACAGTATGTAAGTCATCACCACTTAAATCTAATGTTATATTTTATTTCCAGGTTGAACGTTTATTTTTATAAATCATGGAGATATTGTTTACTTTAAATGTTTTGCATTTGTGAATATTTCAGACAAACTTTATAAACAAGAGTTAATGAATAAATTCTCCCCCTCAGATACTGACTGCTCATTAACAGATCATTAACTGGTGTGTTCCTACAGGCTGCAGACTGGAAGGAAATAGAGAGATGACAAATGAGATCACTGCATACACAGGAGACTCAGTACTGCTGCCCTGCTCCTGCACTGACCTCCACACCAAACCTCAGATATTCACATGGAAGAAATACATTAATGGGTACAGATATCTCCTGAGAGAGAACAGTATAAAGACAGATTTCAGCTGGTTAATGATCACAGTTCAGGAAATCTCTCTCTGCTCATATCACACCTGACTGTAGAGGATGGAGGATATTACAGGTGTAACACAGAGAGTGAACACAGAGTCATCAGACTCACTGTTGAAGGTAAATAACTCATTTTTATTCACAATGTTACTTCAGTGATAATCTCATGACAGATTCATCTGATGTTGTAACAGTAATGCAGCATGTTGATGTTTGTTTATTTCTCCAGGTTGCACACTGAATCATGAGACAGTGGATGTGACTGGATATGTGGGACATTCTGTTCTTCTGCCCTGCTCCTGCTCTCAACTACAAGCCAAACCACAAACTCTCAAATGGACCATTTATAAAGGAGGGAATCACAAAGAAATCTTTCCAAAGGACCAGACAAATCACTACACACACAGAGTTCAGCTCTTTAATGATCATCATCCAGGAAATCTCTCTCTACTCATATCACACCTGACTGTAGAGGATGGAGGATTTTACAGGTGTGACATCATCAACAGCGTAAAGAACATCAAACTCACAGTAAGAGGTAAAACAACCTTTTATATTTAATTTATGGGAAATTGACTCTATTTTGACTACTGCTGTATAATAAAATGTTTTATGAATATCTTTATATATTTATGGAAAAGGAATAAAGTGTTAAAATCACATCTGCTCATGTTCTGCCCCTCATCTGTATTTCTGATTATTATTATATATTATTTGTGTTTGTGTTCTGACCCACATTCACATCTGATTATGATTCCTGGAATAATCTCTAATGGATTAAATATTTCTCCCCTTGCAGAGGCTCCAAAAAGACCTTCACCATCCACCACAATAATCCAGACCACTACTGAACCAGGTACTAAACACCACTGTAACAGAAAGTCTGTGTTTTTAGTGTTACTTACTGCTTCACCTTGGAGCAAATCTCAACCACTAAACTCAAAAACTACACTTATTTTTCTCCTCTACTTTTTGTACCAGCGGCAAAACCAGGCCTGGTGACCAAAGTCTACATTAATCCACAGTCTGAAAAAGGTAATGATTGATAAATCTTCATTTATGGTGTTTTTTGTTTGACTATTATTTCCAGAAAATGAAAGGTCTTCCAATTATCCTAAAAAAAATGATCCAGATGTTTTATAGAATTGTGAAAGTATTCAAAAAGTGTACCCATTGTATGACAATGAAACACATATTTGACCTAGCGAGCATTTCATTCCATTCGTATTTTTCGAGTGTATAAACCTTAGTTTTAGTTAAACTTTTGTGAAGGTTAATGCATCACCATAGAGCAAATCTCATACACTAAACTCACAAACTACACTTTTCACATCAGCATGGATTCGTAGTAAAAGAGTCTGAGTGCTGAACTTATGCATCATAAAAACAAATAAAATGACAAAGAAGACCCAGGTGTCAGGGTGGCGATCACGACGAGGAAGCGGAAGTTACACAATCATAGATTATTTAACACAAAACGCACACAAGTCATGGAGAGCCACACATCGATAGTTATCCGCTCGAAAATAGTAATCCTACACGAAAAGGGATGTCCGGAAAACGGAAGTAAACTCTGATGGCAAAGAGTAATCCAACACGGAAACGGAGTTAGGAGACCGAACCAGCTGGTAAGGCTGGTTGTACGGGATCCAGGCGATCAGCAGCATGACATTCAAAAATCGACAGCCTATGACTCCAGAAAGTGAGTTTATATAGTCATCTCCTTAACGAGCCACAGCTGTCAGGAATCAAAGCCGACGCAGCAAAACAAGGCAGTGGTGACTGCTACCGAGGAGGGCGTGGCAGGGGGATCCCTGACAGCTACCAAGGGGGGCATGGCAGGGGAATCCCTGACACCAGGTCTGTTGAGAAGCTAGAATCGTATTTCAGACATTAATAGGACAACATTTCTCCAACAAATATCCAGCAAATGGTCTCCTCAGTTCCCAGATGTATATAAAGTTGAACAGTGTAAATGTTTAAATAAAGTAATGTTATGACTGATATTGATGACGTCTCCAGAGTCTCTTCCTACTTCCCTTCGCTGTGGTGACTGTGATCTGTCTGCACATCATTGTGGCTGTGGTTTACTGCTCCACCAAAAAGAAAGGTACAAGTTTCAAGCTCTTGTAATTTTACTAGTCGGTGGAAATGGTTCCTCCACTTACACATCATTGTATCTTCATGAACTGAGCGTTTCTTGTTTATTTTACCCTTCAGCTCCTAATACAGTTCAATACAGCAGAGGTGATGGAGATGGAACATTGAGTCTACAGTAGAGAAGATCAACAGAAGACATGAACAGCATCAGCTGATTACCAGACCAGAGAGCAACTTGGTCCACAAGATGAAAGCTTTGCTGATCTGTTGTTTTTAGCATATTGTAGATATCCTTCTCTTTTTTTTATGTAGTTAAAAGGACAAAATGTGATGTCATCACTCTGAGGTAAAATATCTTTATATCAGTGACGTCTGCTCCGTGGGACATTATTAAGTCTAGTGTGTGATTAAAACAATGAGTCGTTCTAGTGATGTTTGGTTTAACCCCAACAGAGTTTAATAAGATGATCAAGAGGTCTGAAAGAAAATGAGCAAACTCTTAATGAAAATCAGCGTAGGGGCCTGGGGGTCTGTACACAGTGGCCAGAGCGAGAGATAGTAGGGGTATTCTATGTAAGTCTGAAAGTACAACTTTAAGAACGAGCACTTCAAATGATTTAAACTTAAATCCTAATATCTGACAAACATTAAGAAGGGCACTATAAATGGTTGTTACACCAACCCCATGACCACAGAGTATTATTAGATGTCTGTTTTTGGTGTTCCTGGATAAAATACTATTCATCTAAAAGACTTGTTTGATTTCTCGATTCACAACTTGCAGAACGATTGCAGCTGGAGGGAACATGAGAAATTAATTGCCTTTTATAGTTAAACGTCAATTTAACAAGCAGAGAGCAAATGATAAGTAATAAAGGTTTTAAAAACTTCTTCAGAACAGTTGGAGGATCTCTTCCTCTCAGCTTAGACAGGTGGATATTAGAGCTTTAATAAAGGTTTGGTCCTGGGATGAATTTGATCAGATATTCAGTGTGTAGTACAGAGTCAGCACTTGATGAATATAAAACTTGATTTAGAACTCAGGAAGTCTGTCACCCTCTCAGATTTTACCTGAACAGTTCTATTAAGCTGTAAATGCACTAATTGTGCAATAATCCAGAAAAAGTCTTATAACATTTGAAATGTTTAAAATTCAATTGACTCATTTTTGGTTACATGTGTGGGAATTGTGTGAACAGTCTTTTTTACCAGCAGAGGGCAGAAGAGGTCACTGGGTTTGCTGTATTTTTATAATCTTTTTTTGTGGTTAAATGTAAAAATATATTGCTATGTATATTACATTTTTACATGAATAAGTATGTGTAAATGAATGCAAAAAAATACATTTTGATCAATTTATCTATCTATCTCTTTATTTTTTCCTACATTTATTTTTTTATATTCATTATTTATACATATGTTTTTTTTTGGATTTTTTTTTATTATTTAAATATTTCCACATTTCTTCATTCATTTATTTCTGTGTTCTGTATTCTGTGTACATATCAGGTATTAATAATGTAGGCTGTCCTAAACTCACTCTAAACCATGATTTGTAAACAAATTGAGAAAAAAGTGAAAAAAAAAAGAACCTGAAGAGAAATACCTAAAAACAGTTAGAGATAATTGTTAAAAAACGGTTTAAAGGTTTATTGTTTGTCTGAGTTTATTCTGTGCCAAAAATTCCATCATGTTAAAGAGATCTCTTTTGGAATAGAACAGAAATAAGCATTTATAATGTAATAGTTTGGCAAAATGTTTAAAATATAAATGGTTAATTATGGGTGAGAACAGTGTTTTTACCAGCAGAGGGCACAACGCTTTGAGAACACTTCCGCATTGTACACGCTCTGAATCACGTGTGTAATCTGTCCAATACCAGCAGGGTGACGTCATGACCAGGAAGCTATAAACTACCTGATGCCAGTTAGACATAATGATTAAATAAAAAAGGCATAATGGTTCTATCATGTGAGAGTGACCTCTGCTGGAAGAGAACAGAAATGCCCCATGGCATATATTTAATGGTAACAAAATAAATCTACTCTATATAGAGTATATGGTTCTATTTATTTCCATATTTTATATTAAATGTCTCTTTTAAGTGTCTTTTATCATTTTCTTGTTTTATTACAGTGTTTGGGATTTGTGTGTTTCTCTGCAGCCTTGTGCTTTTTGCCTACTTTGTATTTCACACACTTTCACATGGTCAGTAGCGTGATGCTAAATTTGCACTTCCTGTGTTTGGTTGCACTTCCTGTGGAGGTGTGAAGGAAGTAAATGAGTAAACTTGCGGTGTGAGATGTTTAGAGGATTCATTATGATCAGACACATGCAGCAGTCAGTCAGTGTGTGTTTAGCTGTAGTTCTCTCTTTTGATTAATGTGTGGGTTTGAGTTTACATTAAGAATGCAGCTGTGTTTTTTTCTCCTCATACAGCTTCATATAACAAAAGGTGAGTCTGTGCTCTCTCTCTCTCTCTCTCTCTCTCTCTCTCTCTCTCTCTGTCTTTACTCAAGATTTTATTATTAGTGGTGCATGAAAAGAAGAAATTTTCTCGTAACTCGTCCTGCATTTTTTGCCACAACACCACAAATGATCCCTCAAAATGTGTGGTCTGGTCGTGGGAGGTGTGCTATTAATTTCTGAGGATTTGCCCCAACTGTTTTTGATCACATGACCAAAAAGGGCAAATTTACTTCCATATAAAATGAATGGGGCAGAAAACACGTGTCATATCTCGGTGAGTGGGTTGCAACTGTATACCCCTCAAACCCCAGACCTGCTCGGAAATATGGGAATTCCAGGACATTTCGGCCCCCAAAGAAAATACATGGGGAATCCGTGGGGGACATGTGATATATCAACAGACTCAGCCCAGCATAGGGAGCTGCACTGTAGGTAATAGTGATGTCATATCAAGCCACGCCCCCACAATAAGTCCAAATTGGCGAAAAATGAAGCTGCTCAGAAATCGGCATGTGAAATGTCAAAACACTCAGCACAGTGGGGGAAGTTACATGGTGACATGTTAGGCCATGCCCACCTCGCAAACCTATTAGCTTAACACGTCGTTGAATTTGGCTATGACCTGGACGTGTGACACCACAAACCGTTTGGCACGGTCTTAGGAATCCCCAGTGGCGTGCCATATCGACACCACATGATGTCACATGGGCAGGAATATGCAAAAACTTGAAATGACACAAGTCTGGTGACATGGTAGTGTGACACATGTGAACACTCGACAAGGCCAGGGGAGTCGGACCACGGGTCATGTGATGGTACAGCATTAACAGCATGTGTTGCAGCATTAATAACATCTGAAGGATTCGACAATTTCTGTCCATACAGGCTGCCCAGTTGCTTGTTCAGTCTCTTGTCATTTCAAGACTTGACTATTGCAACTCTCTGCTGGCAGGTCTTCTCCTGAACGCTATTCGTCCACTGCAAATGATCCAAAACGCAGCTGCACGACTTGTGTTCAATCAGCTTAAGTTTTCCCACACCACCCCACTGCTGCGCTCCCTTCACTGGCTTCCAGTAGCTGCACGTATCAGATTCAAAACACTGATGCTTGCCTACAAGGCCAAAAATGGACCAGCACCATCTTACCTCAGTGACCTCATCACATCTCGCACTGCACCACAATGTCTGAGATCCTCCAGCACTGCTCGACTGGTACCTCCTTCTCTCAGAATGAGAGGTAAGTACACTTCAAGGCTCTTCTCTGTTCTGGCACCGAGGTGGTGGAATGAACTTTCCCTAGATGTCCGTACAGCAGAGTCCCTGACTATCTTTAAACGACGACTGAAAACCTACCTCTTCCTGAAATACCTAAATTAGCACTTTCCAAGTTTGTACAATTCGAGTTATATTTATATTAAGTTTATAATCTTGCGTACCAGTGTAGTTTTATTCATTACTAGAGACTCAAAGCACTTTTGTACGTCGCTCTGGATAAGGGCGTCTGCTAAATGCCACAAATGTAAATGTAAATGTAAATGTAATGTGAGGTATCGAAACGCTCGTCTCCCAAAGTACGATCGCGTCTCACAGTCGGCACTAAAAACGGCACACGCCTGGTGCTTCAGGAAATGTCACATTCTAGATATATACCTATATTTAAATATTTTATAGCTCCAGAACACCATGACAAATTCCATGTACATGCAACCCCTGATATTAGGCAATGATACTGATACAATTTTGATTCTGAAGTGTCTATAATGATATAATAACTACACTGTGTGGAAAGGGATATTACACAGCTTAATGTTGAAGAAGAACAACAACAGGAACAATGTCATCACAGTTATTGTTAAATATGAAACTTGTTTTAAATGAAATTCCTGTTCGGAGTCTCCATAAAAAAATTACATAATCTAATATAATTAGATTTATTGGTGCAGTAACCATGAAAGGCCACTAGACTGAGAAATCAGATCAGTGATGCAGTAGACTGCAGATTACTGTCACAATGTCATGCACAATCTTATATGCATGTTTGTAAAGAAGAAAAAGGTTTTGTTTTGTTTTAGGCATAAAAATTAATAATGTTTAATATTTTATTGCTATTAGATGATTGATAATGTAAGTATTCAGAGAATAAACTCAGTTCTAATGTGCAAAAGACATAAGAAACTTCCTCAATTCTGTGGTTAAGGCCATGTTGCTACATTTGCACTTCCTGTGTGAACTGTGAGTGTGTGAGTCTGATCTATAGAGTGTTCATTATGATCAGACGTGGTGAAGCAGTGGGTCAGTGTGGGTTCAGCTCTAATACAGTCTTTGGATTAATGTGTGGGTTCTGGTCCTCAGTAAGAATGAGGGTGTGTTTTCTTCTCCTCCTCATACAGCTTCATATCACTGATGGTGAGTCTGCTGTTCTCTCTCTCTCTCTCTCTCTCTCTCTCTCTCTCTCTCTTTCTCTCTCTTCTTTTAAATATAGAGTGGAATCTTAAAACTCGTGACCTTGATAGTTTGCGACTTTTCATTTGGAACCAAGTATAAATATAAACATGAGAAAATGTTCATCATGGGACTGTTTCACTTCACTACAGTTTCTTCTTGTGCACTTTCATTCTACATACTAGAAGACTCCGTACCAATCATTTTACAGATATTTAAAACACTGGGGTGTGTACAGTGTTAACAGGATGGGGGGAGGACGTCACTACACTGCTTACTCATGCGGTTTGTTCACACCATCAGTTCCTTGGGCTTTTATGGTTTGTTTTTTAAAAAAGAGTTTCACTGTTCAGAGTCAAATACATTTTCTAAAAATCATTTCCCACCTTTTATAATAGTAATATATAATAAATTATTATAATGATCATTTTATAATAATAATAATAATAATAATAATAATAATAATAATAATAATAATAATAATAGTAATAATAACAATCATCATAATCATTGTTATATAATAAGCAGGAAGTGGACTTAAGTACAGACGTTTATTGTAAAGTGCAAAATGTAATAACTCAGATTAATGTCCTCAACAAGACCAGGATGCAGAGTGACATCATCAACTGTGTTTGGAGGCCAGTGCTAGAATTGCATCAAGTCTTATGGGGTCCCGAGTTATGTGTAATTCATATACTTTTTATCTTAAATAATATTGGGACCCCCTAAATCTATTTTTTACTTGCTATCTGGGGTCCAGATGCCCCCAGCCCCCCTCAAATCCAGCACTGAAGAAGGCAAAGCAATGTGTTGTTCTTCTTTTAGAACCAAAGATGTCAACAGAATTTTCTCACAGCCATACACAGTCCAATTCTTGTGTGTTTTTGTCTTTCAACTATTTTGACGCATTGAAACAAAAGAAACATGTGTCTCAATTAATAAATAGTGTTTTGAACTGAGATATTATTTGGTTTTTATGTGTGTAATTGCTGCATCATGTGATACAACATATAAAAGAGGAAGTAAACAGTAAACAAGTAATTGAAACTATTACATCAATACTTGTGGTGTGTGTGTGTGTGTGTGTGTGTGTGTGTGTGTGTGTGTGTGTGTGTGTGTGTTAAACAAACTTTATGAACACGAGTAAATTAGTAAAAACTCTTCACAATTTCATCTTCAGTTACATTCCTACTTTAGTGAGTTTAGGAGGTACAGGTTGTCTGTAGTTCTGTAGAGTTGCTGCAGATGGTGAACTGCTCATTAACAGATCATTAACTGGTGTGTTCCTACAGGCTGCAGACTGGAAGGAAATAGAGAGACAAAAGAGATCACTGCATACACAGGAGACTCAGTACTGCTGCCCTGCTCCTGCACTGACCTCCACACCAAACCTCAGAACTTCAGATGGGAGAAAGAGACTAATACACGAGTACAGATATCTCCTGAGAGTGAACAGTACAAAGACAGATTTCAGCTGGTTAATGATCACAGTTCAGGAAATCTCTCTCTGCTCATATCACACCTGACTGTAGAGGATGGAGGATATTACAGGTGTGACACAGAGAGTGAACACAGAGTCATCAGACTCACTGTTGAAGGTAAATAACTCATTTTTATTCACAATGTTACTTCAGTGATAATCTCATGACAGATTCATCTGATGTTGTAACAGTAATGCAGCATGTTGATGTTTGTTTATTCTCCAGGTTGCACACTGAATCATGAGACAGTGGATGTGACTGGATATGTGGGACATTCTGTTCTTCTGCCCTGCTCCTGCTCTCAACTACAAGCCAAACCACAAACTCTCACATGGACCATTTATAAAGAATCTAATTTCAAAGAAATCTTCCCAAAGGACCAGACAAATCACTACACACACAGAGTTCAGCTCTTTAATGATCATCCTCCAGGAAATCTCTCTCTACTCATATCACACCTGACTGTAGAGGATGGAGGATTTTACAGGTGTGACATCATCAACAGCATTAAGGACATCAAACTCACAGTAAGAGGTAAAACAACCTTTTATATTTAATTTATGGGAAATTGACTCTAGTGTCTATTCAAAATATATTTTAATATTTTGACTACTGCTGTATAATAAAATGCCTTTGAATATGTTTATATATTTATGGAAAAGGAATAAAGTGTTAAAATCACATCTGCTCATGTTCTGCCCCTCATCTGTATTTCTGATTCTGATTATATATTATTTGTGTTTGTGTTCTGACCCACATTTACATCTGATTATGATTCCTAAATTAATCTCTAATGGATTAAATATTCCTGTCCTTGCAGAGGCTCCAAAAAGACCTTCACCATCCACAACAATCCAGACCACTGCTGAACCAGGTACTAAACACCACTGTAACAGAAAGTCTGTTTTTTAGTGTTGGTTATTTCTTCACGTAAGAGCAAGTCTCAAACACTAAACTCAAAAACTACACTTGTTTTTGTCCTTTACGTTTTTGTCTCAGCTGCAACACCAGGCCTGGTGACAAAAGTCTACACAAATCCACAGTCTGAAACACCCGAACAAAGTTCAGTGGAACCTCGGGTTACGAACGCCCCGGCATACGTATAATTCAGGTTACGAAGGTTTACGCAGTTCATCAAAATTTTTGCCCCTGGTTACGAACAAAATATCGGGATACGAACGTCACACACCAAAAAATCGCAGGCAAGTTGGTTGTTTTTGCTCTATCCACGCAGCTCGTCACATCAGTTAGCGTCCTGACTTACTTATCCGCTTGAACTTTTCCCGGCAGCAGCGTAACAACTCATTAGTTGATGCTCGTGGAATGATGAGATGGACAACATTAGCCGATGCATAACCACTTTACTTGTTTTTATGAAGATAGATTCGCAGGATTACAGTATAATATAACTCCCAGGTGGATAAACTTGGATTAACCGACCGCACTGCAGAACACAAACAGGTTTCTTCATATGAATCACACACAGGAAAAACATCCAGTCCGCACATTTCTTTTCCGAAGTACAATACCCATAATGCATTTCACTCTGGACTTCAATACCCAGAGATAGTAGCCTTAAAGAAACAGCTCTCATTGTCCCTCTAATGCAACAATTGTCTCAGCGTTCGTGTTAATAACACTGTCTTTAATATTCTATAATATAATATATAATAATATATAATAATATAATATAATAAGATTCTCCTTCAAACAATAACTCTCCCTCCTCCCCTTCTACGAACGCCGCCTCCTGCAGCGAGTCTTCTCAAAGGAAAGTACCCGGTAAAGATCTTTTCCTCTTTTGTATGTTTTTATGTGGTATGATTTTAATATAACATGTTAAAAGTAAATAATATTAGTGAATATTGGCTTTATTTTTATTTAAGTAATATTTTTGGTTGTCCAGAATGAATTACCGAAGTTTCTGTTCATTATTATGGGGAAATTTGTATCGGGATACGAACTTTTCAGGTTACGAATAAAGTACCGGAACGAATTAAATTCGTAACCCGAGGTTCCACTGTAATAATCTATTCACTATTATCTTTATTAACAGTTTAAATATTCACATACTTTATACTTTATGTAAATTCCTGACTTCATTCAATATAAACGTGTATTTTGTTGTATGTCTTTCAAATATAAAGTAAGTTTACACGTTTTCCAGAAAGATGAGTCCTTATGACCCGAGATTTAAAATACATAAATATTCAAACTTTGGGGTTTTGAAATTAATCGGTTGCTAAGAAAACAATTGCATCCTCGTGTGTAACATAAAGTGAAGTTAATATTGTAGTTTAATAAATCGAGGCAGAATAAAAATGCATTGAGGGAAAATATTTTCAGTTCAGTGTAATTTTATTTCTATAATGATTTTAACAATTGACAGTGTCCCAAAGCAGCGTTAAAGAACTTTCTATATATTTATAGAGGCTGTACTTTATTAGTCCATAGGTTAATTCCTATGTAGCAACCAGTGGCAAGGAAAAACTCCCTGAGATAGTTTGAGGAACTTGTCTAAGAAGGGAACTTCTCCTCATCTGGGCCCATATCAGGAGATGAATAAACGAGGCAAACGAGGCTAGTCAGGAGTCAGATACAAAAGGACATGATAAATCAGATACAGAACAGATGTTAAGCAATAGTTTACATGATGACTGTTTAAAGAGTTGCCCTTTATAGTGTGTGTGTGGTGATTGTAAGTGTTGCACGTTGCAGGAAGTAAAGTTGGCCGTGTTTGCTTGCTGTGGAGTTTGAGTTGTGCTTATACTTATTTCAACTGCAGATTACTATCACTATGTTATGCACAATCTTATATGCATATTTGAAAGGACAAAAAAGGCTTTGTTTTGTTTTAGGCATGAAAATGAATAATGTTTAATAGTTTATTGCCATTAGATGATTGATTTTGTAAGAATTCAGAGAATAGACTCAGTTCTAATGTGCGAAAGACATAAGAAACTTCCTCAATTTTGTGGTCAAGGCCGTGTTGCCATGTTGCGATTTGGTGCGATTTGGAGTTTTTCTGTTTGCCATCAAACCAAATATAAATTTAAACATGAGAAAATGTTCATAATTAGACTGTTTCACTCCACTTCAGTTTCTTCTTGTCATACATACTACAAGACTCCGTACCAATCATTTTTAAAACACTGTGGTGTGTACAGTGTTAACAGGATGGCAGGAGGACGTCACTACACTGCTTACTCATGTGGTTTGTTGACACCATCAGTGTGCAATGTGTTCTGCAGTCCAGGGAGGAAGGCAACATTGTCAGCAGTGTGATATCTTCAGCATAATGATTGATCTTGTACAAAAACAAAACAGAATATTCATTTAAATGTGATTAACAAAGCAAATAACAACTTGCATTCTTTAGTACTAGATCACTTAAAGACCTAAATACATAAGTAATCAGCAATTATTCACTTAGACTTGATTGACAGTGGGTGTGAAGCAGTCTGCTTACATCTTCAATCCTGTTCTCCATTACAGCCCAATTCTTGTGTGTTTTTGTCTTTTAACTAGTTTGATGCATAGAAACAATTATAGACACATATGTAAACTTGCTTGCATTTCATTCCATTAGTGTTTTTCTAGTGTATTTCCTTTCCTGTTTGCAGTGGTGATGGACAGGTTGACGGACGAGGTCAGACAGGAGTCTCCCTGGACTATGATGTTTGCAGATGATATTGTGATTTGTGGTGAGAGTAGTGAGCAGGTGGAGAAGATCCTGGAGAGGTGGAGGTATGCGCTGGAGAGAAGGGGAATGAAAGTCAGTAGGAGTAAGAGAGAGTACGTGTGTGAATGAGAGGGAGGGCAGTGGAGTGTTGCGGTTGCAGGGAGAAGAGGTGGAGAAGGTGGAGGAGTTCAGGTACCTAGGGTCAAAGTAATGGAGAGTGTTAGAGAAGTAAAGAAAAGAGTGCAGGCAGGGTGGAGTGGGTGGAGAAGAGTGACAGGAGTGATTTGTGATAGAAGAGTATCTGCAAGAATGAAAGGGAAAGTTTATAGGACTGTGGTGAGACCTGAGATGTTGTATGGTTTAGAGACAGTGGCATTGAGTAAAAGACAGGAGGTGGAGCTGGAGGTAGCAGAGCTAAAGATGTTAAGGTTTTCGTTGGGAGTGTCGAGGATGGACAGGATTAGAAACAAGTTTATTAGAGGGACAGCGCATGTTGGACGTTTTGGTGACAAGGTGAGGGAGGCAAGATTGAGATGGTTTGGACATGTGCAGAGGAGGGACACTGGGTATATCAGTAGGAGAATGCTGAGGATGGAGCTACCAGGAAGGAGGAAAAGAGGAAGACCAAGGAAGAGGTTCATGGATGTGGTGAGTGTAGACATGCAGGTAGTTGGTGTGAAAGAGGCAGATGTAGAGGACAGGGGGGTATGGAGACAGATGATCCACTGTGGCGACCCCTAATGAGAGCAGCCGAAAGAAGAAGAAGTATTTTTCTAGTGTATAAACCTTAATTTGAGTTAAACTTTTGTGCAGGTTAATGCACCACCACAGAGCAAATCTCATACAGTAAACTCAAAAACTACACCTTTTACTATTACATCAGCATTGACTCGTAGTAAAAGAGTCTGGGTGCTGAACTTATGCATTATAAAACAAACAAATAAAATGACAAAGAAGACCCAGGACAACATTCATCCAACAAAAATCCAGCAACTTTTCTCCTCAGTTCCCAGATGTATACGTAATTGTACAGTGTAAATGTTTAAATAAAGTAATGTTATGACTGATATTGATGACGTCTCTCCAGAGTCTCTTCCCTACTTCCCCTTCGCTGTGGTGACTGTGATCTTTCTGCACATCATTGTGGCTGTGGTTTACTGTTCCACCAAAAAGAAAGGTACAAGTTTCAAGATATTGTAATTTTACTAGTCTGTGAAAATGGTTCCTCCACTTACACATCATTGTATCTTCATGAACTGAGCGTTTCTTGTTTATTTTACCCTTCAGGTCCTAATACAGTTCAATACAGCAGAGGTGATGGAGATGGAACAGTGAGTCTACAGTAGAGAAGATCAACAGAACACATGTAACAGCAGCACCTGATTAACAGTCCAGAGAGCAACTTGGTCCACAAGATGGAAGCTTTGCTGATCTGTTGTTCTTAGCATATTGTAGAATCTATTTAAAATCCTTCTCTTTTTTCCTTATGTAGTTAAAAGGACAAAATTATGCACAATTCTAAATACCTCCAATTTAGTTGTTCTCCATTTTCTCTCCAGATTACGGCTGTTCTCTTGAGGGCATGCGCATGACTATTATACCATGCTGCAGATGTTTTTTCTCTTACCATTTTTAATCTGATGGGGCAATGGTCTCTAATGTGCCAGTGAGGATAGTGTCTATGTTGTTAGTCTTTTATCAAGATCATTAGCATTTAGAGGTTTAGTGAGAAATTGGGATAGATAATCAGTGTGTAAAGAGTCAGCACTTGATGAATATAAAACCTAATTTAGAACTCAGGAAGTCTGTCACCCTCTCAGATTTTACCTGAACAGTTCTATTAAGCTGTAAATGCACTAATTATGAAATAATCCAGAAAGAGTCTCATAACATTTGAATTCTAATAGTTTAACACTTAAATTTGTCAAATTTAATTGACTCGTTTGGTTATATGTGTGGGAATTATGTGAACAGTCTTTGTTTTACCAGCAGGGGGCAGAAGAGGTCAGTGGGTTTGCTTTTTTTGTGGTTAAATCTAAAAAACGATTGATATATATAATTTTTTTACATGAATAAGTATGTGTAAATAAATGAAAAAAAATCTCTTTATTTTTTCCTACATTTATTTTTTATATATTTATTATTTATACATACAGTACAGAGCAAAAGTTTGGACACACCTTCTCATTCAAAGAGATTTTTTTATTTTCATGACTATGAAAATTGTAGAGTCACACTGAAGGCATTAAAACTATGAATTAACACATGTGGAATTATATACATAACAAAAAAGTGTGAAACAACTGAAAATATGTCATATTGTAGGTTCTTCATAGTAGCCACCTTTTGCTTTGTTTTTGGATTTTTTTCTTTTTTTATTTAAATATTACCATATTTATTCATTTATTTTTGTGTTCTGTATTCTGTGTAAATATCAGGTATTAATAATGTAGGCTGTCCTAAGCTCAAAAGTAAAAGATAAAAGATAGAAACTGAAAAGAAATATATGAAAATAGTTAGAGAACATAATAATAATAATAATAATAATAATAATAATAATAATAATAATAATAATAAAAAAGAAAAACGGTTCAAAGGTTTATTTGCCTGAGTTTATTTTATGCAGAATATTCCATCATGTTAAAGAAACCTCTGTTGCAAAAGAACAGAAATGTGCATTTAAAATGTTATAATTTGACAAAATGTTTAAAATATAAATAGTTAATTATGGGTGAGAACAGTGTTTTTACCAGCAGAGGGCAGTAGTGATCAGTAGGTTGAATTTGGTTCCCTTTCAGGAACTCAAACTGTATTGCAACGCTTTGAGAACACTTCCGCATTGTACACGCTCTGAATCACGTGTGAAATCTGTCCAATACCAGCAGGGTGACGTCATGACCAGGAAGCTATAAACTACCTGATGTCAGTTTGAAATATGATTAAAAAAAAAAGTAGTAATTGTTCCATCATGTGAGAGTGACCTCTGCTGGAAGAGAACAGAAATGCCCCATGGCATATATTTAATGGTAACAAAATAAATCTACTCTATATAGAGTATATGGTTCTATTTATTTCCATATTTGACATTAAATGTCTCATTTAAGTGTCTTTTATCATTTTCTTGTTTTATTACAGTGTTTGGGATTTGTGTGTTTCTCTACAGCATTGTGCTTTTGGCCTACTTTGTATTTCACACACTTTCATATGGTCAGTAGCATGATGCTAAATTTGCACTTCCTGTGGTTGGTTGCACTTCCTGTGGAGGTGTGAAGGAAGTAAATGAGTAAACTTGCGGTGTGAGATGTTTAGAGCGTTCATTATGATCAGACACATGCAGCAGTCAGTCAGTGTGTGTTTAGCTGTAGTTCTCTCTTTGGATTAATGTGTGGGTTCGAGTTTACATTAAGAATGCAGCTGTGTTTTTTTCTCCTCATACAGCTTCATATAACAAAAGGTGAATATGTACTCTCTTTCTCTCTCTCTCTCTCTCTCTCTCTCTCTCTCTCTCTCTCTCTCTCCCTGTCTTAGTCTTTACTCAAGATTTTATTATTAATGGTGCATGAAAAGGAGAAATTTTCTCATAACTCGTCCTGCAGTTTTTGTCCCAGAACCACGAATAATACCTCAAAATGTGTGGTCTGGTCAGGGGAGGTGTGCTATTACTTTTCTGAGGATTTGCCAAAGCTGTTTTCGATCACATGACCAAAAAGGGCATATTTTTTCACATATAAAATGAATGGGGCAGAAAACACGTGTCATATCTCGGCGAGTGGGTTGCAACCGTATACCCCTCAAACCCCAGACCTGCTTGGAAATATGGGAATCCTGCGACCCAATTAGAAAATGAATGGGGAATCCGACTCACCACAGTTTGGCCCGCATTCACCCCACACGCTCGTATATCCACTCGTCCGGGGTGGGCAGCAGATCGCGCCCATACACCACGCATTCACCGATTACCTCGGGAACAATGGGTAAGGGGCAATTAATCAACCCCATTGAAATGAATAGGACAATACATTCATCAAACAAACAGCCGGTGGGGGCAATTGCATAATGGGACATGCTCAATAGGGGAAGGGGGACAGGGGCAACAAAGTGGGCGGGGTCACAAAAATAAACTAAGGGGGACATGTGATATATCAACAGACTCAGTCCAGCATAGGGAGTTGCACTGTTGGTAATGTAGTGATTTCACCTCAAGCCAAAAAATTAAATTGCTCAGAAATGGGCATGTGATATTTCAAAACACTCAGCACATTGGGGGAAGTTAAATGGTGACATCTTAGGCCATGCCCACCACACAAACCTATTAGCTTAACACATCGTAAAATTTGGCACCGACCTGGACGTGTGACACCACAAACTGTTTAGCACGGTCTTAGGAATCTAACCCTGATATTAGGCAATGATACTGTTTCTGATTCTGAAGTGTCTATAATGATATAATAATTATAATATGTATTACACATAATTACACATAAATAAGGCATGAAAATGAATAATGTTTAATAGTTTATTGCCATTAGATGATTGATAATGTAAGCATTCAGAGAATAGACTCAGTTCTAATGTGCAAAAGACATAAGAAACTTCCTCAATTCTGTGTCAAGGCCGTGTTGCTACATTTGCACTTCCTGTGTGAACTGTGAGTGTGTGAATGTGATCTATAAAGTGTTCATTATGATCAGACGTGGTGAAGCAGTTGGTCAGTGTGTGTTCAGCTCTAATACAGTCTTTGGATTATTGTGTGAGTTCTGGTCCTCAGTAAGAATGAGGGTGTGTTTTCTTCTCCTCCTCATACAGCTTCAAATCACTGAAGGTGAGTCTGCTGTTCTCTCTGCTGTTGGTTTTTAAAAAAGAGTTTCACTGTTCAGAGTTAAATACATTTTCTAAAACTAATTTCCCACCTTTTATAATAGTAATATATAAAAAATTATTATTATGATAATTTTATAATAATAATAATAATAATAATAATCGTAATAATAACAATCATCATAATCATTGTTATATAATAAGCAGGAAGTGTACTTAAGTACAGATGTTTATTGTAAAGTGCAAAATGTAATAACTCAGATTAATGTCCTCAACAAGACCAGGATGCAGAGTGACATCATCAACTGTGTTTGGAGGCCAGTGCTAGAATTGCATCAAGTCTTATGGGGTCCCCAGTTATGTGTAATTCATATACTTCCTTACTTAAATAATATTGGGACCCACTAAATATATTTTTTACTTGCTATCTGGGGTCCAGATGTCCCCAGCCCCCCTCAAATCCAGCACTGAAGTAGGCAAAGCAATGTGTTCAGCAGTCCAGGGAAGAAGGCAACATTGTCAGCAGTTCTTCTTCTTCTTCTGTTAGAACCAAAGATCTAAAATTTGAACTCATCTGTCCACAGAACTTTCTTACAGTCGTTCGAAGTCCAATTCTTGTGTGTTTTTTGTCTTTTAACTAGTTTGATGCATAGAAACAAAAGGAACATGTGTCTCAATTAATAAATAGTGTTTTTGAACTGAGATATTATTTGGTTTTTATGTGTGTAATTGCTGCATCATGTGATAAAACATATGAAAGAGCAAGTAACCAGTAAACAAGTAATGGAAACTATTACATCAATACTTGTGGTGTGTGTGTGTGTGTGTGTGTGTGTGTGTGTGTGTGTGTGTGTGTCTGTGTGTGTGTGTGTTCTTCACTGAAGGTGAGTCTGCTGTTCTCTCTCTCTCTCTTTCATTCTCCTATTCAAGAATCTAAATAAGAATTCAATAATGGAAGTCATTACCACTTAAATCTAATGAATTATATTTTATTTCCAGATTCATCGTTATTCCAGAAAACATAGTAATATATTATTTATTTTAAATGGTTTACATTTGTGAATATTTCAGAGAAACTTATACAAGAGTAAATTAGTAAAAACTCTTCACAATTTCATCTTCAGTTACATTCCTACTTTAGTGAGTTTAGAAGGTACAGGTTGTCTGTAGTTCTGTAGAGTTGCTGCAGATGGTGAACTGCTCATTAACAGATCATTAACTGGTGTGTTCCTACAGGCTGCAGACTGGAAGAAAATAGAGAGACAAAAGAGATCACTGCATACACAGGAAGCTCAGTACTGCTGCCCTGCTCCTGCACTGACCTCCACACCAAACCTCAGAACTTCAGATGGGAGAAATACACTTATGATTGGGTACAGATATCTCCTGAGAGTGAACAGTACAAAGACAGATTTCAGCTGGTTAATGATCACAGTTCAGGAAATCTCTCTCTGCTCATATCACACCTGACTGTAGAGGATGGAGGAGATTACAGGTGTAACACAGAGAGTGAACACAGATACATCAGACTCACTGTTGAAGGTAAATAACTCATTTTATTCACAATGTTACTTCAGTGATCATCTCATGACAGATTCATCCAGTGTCACAGCTACATATCAGTGGATGTTGCCGACAGTGGTGGTGGTTGTACGAGAAATATTTTGTTGTTTTAACGCAGACGGTTGAGAGTCATTTAACGCAGATCAGTCATACACTGAATAAAGTATTATCTATCATAATAAGTGTGCAGGAATAATTTTAAAATTTCAAGAAATCCTGAAGATGTTAGTTAAATAACAATAAAAAATAAATAATCATAACTAACCTAAAAATTTAACTTAAATGTTATTACTGCGAGAGTACTCAGGATGTGGACGATAAACATCCACAGCTCGATATGTGACGATGTGGGGTGAGACTGTGTTGATTCATCTGATGATGTAACAGTAATGCAATATGTTGATGTTTGTTTATTCTCCAGGTTGCACACTGAATCATGAGAGAGTGGATGTGACTGGATATGTGGGACATTCTGTTCTTCTGCCCTGCTCCTGCTCTCAACTACAAGCCAAACCACAAACTCTCACATGGACCATTTATAAAGAATCTAATTACAAAGAAATCTTTCCAAAGGATCAGACAAATCACTACACACACAGAGTTCAGCTCTTTAATGATCATCATCCAGGAAATCTCTCTCTACTCATATCACACCTGACTGTAGAAGATGGAGGATATTACAGGTGTGACATCATCAACAGCGTTAAGGACATCATACTCACAGTAAGAGGTAAAACAACCTTTTATATTTAATTTATGGGAAATTGACTCTAGTGTCTATTCAAAATATATTTTAAATATTTTGACTACTGCTGTATAATAAAATGTTTTATGAATATGTTTATATATTTATGGAAAAGGAATAAAGTGTTAAAATCACATCTGCTCATGTTCTGTCCCTCATCTGTATTTCTGATTATGATTCTATATTATTTGTGTTTGTGTTCTGACCCACATTCACATCTGATTATGATTCCTGGATTAATCTCTAATGGATTAAATATTTCTCTCCTTGCAGAGGCTCCAAAAAGACCTTCATCATCCACAACAACAATCCAAACCACTGCTGAACCAGGTACTAAACACCACTGTAACAGAAAGTCTGTGTTTTTTAGTGTTGGTTATTGCTTCACGTAAGAGCAAATCTCAAACACTAAACTCAAAAACTACACTTTTTTTTTCGACTTTTTTGTTCCAGATGCAAAACCAGGTCTGGTGACCAAAAGCTACACAAATTCACAGTCTGAAACACCTGAACAAAGTAATAATCTATTCACTATTATCTTTATTACAGTTTAAATATTCACATACTTTATACTTTATGTAAATTCTTGAGTTCATTCAATATAAATGTGTTTTTTGTTGTATGTCTTTCAAATATAAAGTAAAGTTTACACGTTTTCCAGAAAGATGAGTCCTTATGACCCGAGATTTAAAATACATACATATGCAACAGTGGCGGCTACTGGTCTGTCAGAGAGGGGAAGCTCATTTTCGGCCTACATCATAAAATTGTCTATTTATTTAAAAGTAAATTCTGCCCTACGTTCCTTTTCAAGAAAATGGTCTGTGACCCTGTCGTACCAACTAGGAGTCTTTTCAAGTGACTTGACCAGTGTCCTCTCAATGGCCAGCAGAGCTAGGCTGCTTAAACGGCCTTGGCCCATTGTGTTTCGGGTGTAGGACTTGAGTCGCTTTAAACAGGAGAAGCTCCTTTCTACACCTGCAGATGTAGCTCCAATTGTTGCTAGCCTAGCCTACTAACGTTATATGAATGAATGAATGAAGGAATTAATGAATGAATGAACGATCTAAAAAAAAATATTAAACTCTGTAAAACTGAAACAAGGAATGTGGTGTATAATTGTGTGAAATGTATGATGAAAATCAAGCAATTTCGCCAAGCAAATATCAAAGAAATAGGTTGCAGCAGTTTTATTTCGACTGAACTTGAGAAATCCGCGATGGGACTGAGCGAATAGCTTCAGTGATTCCTTATAGTACAGAATCGCTGTCAGTCAAAGGAGATGCAGTCTTCGACAGACCCTCCAATCATCACGCAGAAGCTCGGAGTCCGGGCCAGCCCACTCCCATTCACCCCAGAGACGCTGAGCGTCCGTGGGCGGGACATAATCGCAGCGTTTATCCAATGACCGTCTAGTTTCGAAGCGCTGAAAAAAAACGTTCAAGCAGCCCCATTGAAGTCAATGGACGCTGGGCTTCAATAGGGAAATGCACTGTGACGCTGCGGGAATGTATGAGAAGGAAATCGAGTCAGCCGACCTGCTATATGTAACTGATTCTGAACGAACTCGTCTTTGAGATGAACGTTTTCTAACGCATTTTTAGTCAATAAAATGTTAATACAATAGTACATATTTGACCACTAATTTTGTGACATTATAAGGGAAGCCGAGCTTCCCTTGCAGTCTTAAAGAAATCGCCTCTGATATGCAAACTTTAGGGTTTTAAAATGAAACAGTTGCTAAGAAAACGATTGCATCCTCGTGTGTAACATAAAGTGAGGTTAATATTGTAGTTTAATAAATCGAGGCAGAATAAAAATGAATTGAGGGAAAATATTTTCAATTTATTGTAATTTTATTTCTATAATGATTTTAACAATGGACAGTGTCCCAAAGCAGCGTTGAAGAAATAAATAGATTTCTATACTCTAAACTTCTGTACCTCACTCTCTGTTACTGTTGTTACTGTTCAGATTCAAAACACATCATCATCAGCTGTGGTGTTGTTGTGGTTCTGCTGCTGCTGCTGATTGTTGGAGGAGTCATGTCTCGGAAACACAGAGGTACACACACACACACACACACACACACACACACACACACACACATTTACTGTGTCTGGTTTCATTCTATAGGACAGAGAAGAGAACAGATGGGTGAAGGACAAACAGGACAGGCGACGCAGAAGAAGCAGGTGAATACATACTTTTATCAGTTTTTACTCACGCTGCTGAATTTGTTTGTAGACTTAAGTTTGCTGTGTGTGTGTGTGTGTGTAGGATCTACCAAACCTCTGAACTCAAATGTAACATCAGAACCAACTTATGAAGCAGTCCATGAACAGGTGAGCATTTCTGAGTGCTTGGGACAATCTGTGTTACTGATTTATTGTTGATGTGTGTGTGTGTGTGTGTGTGTGTGTGTGTGTGTGTGTGTGTGTGTGTGTGTGTGTGTTAGAGTTTGGTTGTAATGTTTCATGTTATTTATTTGTATTTTACAGAATGATTCTGCTGTTCTGTATGCATCCATAAATTGTCCACCTAAAGACACCAAAGCAGAAGAAAAGGTGTGTATTATTCTAAGTGGATCTTACATAGTGTGTGTGTGTGTGTGTGTGTGTGTGTGTGTGTGTGTGTGTGTGTGTGTGTGTGTGTGTGTGTGTGTGTGTGTGTGTGTGTAAAAGGTACATAAGTGTGTAATAATGTGTTATTCATGCTCAAATCCTGTAGGATGATGTGACGTACTCGACTGTAGTCCACAAGATCATTCCAAAAGCAGCACTCCTCTAGTGGAATTAGGAGATAAAACATTATATGCCAGCATCAAAACTAACACACACACACAAACACACACACACACACAAACACACACACACATTATTATATTATTATTATATTTTTGTTACTCTACACATGTATACAATCTAACATATAAAAATGATATTTTTTAATCACTGTTTTTATTTGTTTTAAAAGGGTTCTAATATACTTGCAGTAATAATAATAATAATAATAATAATAATAATAATAATAATAATAATAATAATAATAAGTAATAATAAACTGTTACAGTGTATAATCAGATTTTTGCACTTTTCATGCTTTTTAATATTTATTTTTAACCTTTTTCTTTTTACATTGTGCATCATTTTTAAACCTTGAAAGCAGTTTTAGATCTTCCTAAATTATTAACCATTATTATTATTATTATTATTATTATTATTATTATTATTATTATTATTATTATTTTATTTATTTATTTTTTTATGAGTCAAATGTCAGTGTTTAATGTTGAAAATTATTATCTGACGATTTTATTTTCAACACATGTAAACAAGATTTTCAATAAAATGCTGTAAACTTAGTCAAGTCAATGAAGTTTATCTTTTGCACCACATGACAGTATAAACGTGTATGTTTGGGGTGAGATATCAGGTGTTGGTTCAGTATTTAAATACTGAGGAACTTGATGCATTGGAGAAGAGACACATATTTATACCAAAAGCGGAACTACAGACTTTCAAGTTAACTGCTATTCTGGAAATTGCGTAATTACATTACATATTCTCACAGAAAACAACCGTCTGAAACCTGTTTCCAGTCATGCAACATGAGAGGTGCGGAGATGTTTATTTTTGTGTGCTTGCAGAACCACACCATGGTTTAATCCAGGTTTCGGTGAGACAGAGTATTATTATTATTAGATGTGTGTTTTTGTTGTTCCTGGATAAAATACTATTAATCTAATGGACTTGTTTGATTTGTCTTTTTACCAGCAGGGGGCAGAAGAGGGCAGTGGGTTTGCTGCATTATTTATTTTTTGTTAAATATAAAGAAGATTGCTATATATAATTTTCTTTTTTACATGAATAAGTATGTGTAAATACATGCAAACATATATTTATATCATTTTTTCTATCTATCTGTTTATTTATTCTTACATGTATTTATCAATTATATATTAATTATACATTTATTTAAGTATTTTCACGTTTCTTCCTTTGTTAATTTCTGTATTCTGTGTACATATCATGTATTAATAATGTAGGCTGCCCTAAGCTCACTCTAAAGCGGGATTGGTCAACAAAGTGAGAAATAAGTGAGGAAATGAGAAACTGGGGAGAAATACCTGACAACAGTTACAGATAATTGTTTAAAAACAGTGTTTATAATTTAACCTTTATTCGTCCCACAGTGGGGAAATTTCTAGTTTTCGCATATCCCAACTCATCTGGAAGCTGGGGTCAGAGCGCAGGGTCAGCCATAATGTGAGCTGATAGGTTAAGTGCCTTGCTCAAGGGCTCAACAGTGGTAGCTTGGCTGTGCTGGGGCATGAACCGCTGACCTTGTGATCAGTAACCCAGAGCCTTAACCACTGGACTACCACTGCCCCTTAAAGGTTTATTATTTGTCTGAGTTAATTTTGTGCAAAAATTTCAATCCTGTGAGAGGGACCTCTGTTGGAAGAGATCAGAAATGTGCATTTAAAATCTAATAGTTTGACAAATTGTTTAAATATAAATGGTTAATTACGAGTGAGAACAGTGTTTCACCAGCAGAGGGCGGGAGTGATCAGTAGGTTGAATTTGGTTGCCTTTGTTTCGGTAAAAAAAGACAAAAAACAAAAACAACGGTAAATACTATAGTTTGCTGAGAAATGTCAGTTATTATTTAACATACATTATTTTAAATAAGTAAATGCAAAATAAATGCAATAATAATAATAATAATAATAATAATAATAATAATAATAATAACATATACATAGTTTTTGGTGAATTTGTAAATGTATTTATTCATTTATTTATTTTTTATGAGTCAAATGTCAGTGTTTAATGTTGAAAATATTATCTGACGATTTTATTTTCAACACATGTAAACAAGATTTTCAATAAAATGCTGTAAACTTAGTCAAGTCAATGAAGTTTATCTTTTGCACCACATGACAGTATAAACGTGTATGTTTGGGGTGAGATATCAGGTGTTGGTTCAGTATTTAAATACTGAGAACTTGATGCATTGGAGAAGAGACACATATTTATACCAAAAGCGGAACTACAGACTTTCAAGTTAACTGCTATTCTGAAATTGCGTAATTACATTACATATTCTCACAGAAAACAACCGTCTGAAACCTGTTTCAGTCATGCAACATGAGAGGTGCGGAGATGTTTATTTTGTGTGCTTGCAGAACCACACCATGGTTTAATCCAGGTTTCGTGAGACAGAGTATTATTATTATTAGATGTGTGTTTTTGTTGTTCCTGGATAAAATACTATTAATCTAATGGACTTGTTTGATTTGTCTTTTACCAGCAGGGGCAGAAGAGGCAGTGGGTTTGCTGCATTATTTCTTTTTGTTAAATATAAAAAGATTGCTATATATAATTTTCTTTTTACATGAATAAGTATGTGTAAATACATGCAAACATATATTTATATCATTTTTTCTATCTATCTGTTTATTTATTCTTACATGTATTTATCAATTATATATTAATTATACATTTATTTAAGTATTTTCACGTTTCTTCCTTTGTTAATTTCTGTATTCTGTGTACATATCATGTATTAATAATGTAGGCTGCCCTAAGCTCACTCTAAAGCGGGATTGGTCAACAAAGTGAGAAATAAGTGAGAAATGAGAAACTGGGAGAAATACCTGACAACAGTTACAGATAATTGTTTAAAAACAGTGTTTATAATTTAACCTTTATTCGTCCCACAGTGAAATTTCTAGTTTTGCATATCCCAACTCATCTGGAATGGGGTCACGCTCAGCCAGAACAGCACCCCTGGAGCTGATAGGGTTAAGTGCCTTGCTCAAGGGCTCAACAGTGGTAGCTTGGCTGTGCTGGGGCATGAACCGCTGACCTTGTGATCAGTAACCCAGAGCCTTAACCACTGGACTACCACTGCCCTTAAAGGTTTATTATTTGTCTGAGTTAATTTTGTGCAAAAATTTCAATCCTGTGAGAGGGACCTCTGTTGGAAGAGATCAGAAATGTGCATTTAAAATCTAATAGTTTGACAAATTGTTTAAATATAAATGGTTAATTACGAGTGAGAACAGTGTTTCACCAGCAGAGGGCGGGAGTGATCAGTAGGTTGAATTTGGTTGCCTTTGTTTCGGTAAAAAAAGAAAAACAAAAACAACGGTAAATACTATAGTTTGCTTAGAAATGTCAGTTATTATTTAACATACATTATTTTAAATAAGTAAATGCAAAAATAAATGCAATAATAATAATAATAATAATAATAATAATAATAATAATAATAATAATAATAATAACATATACATAGTTTTTTTGGTGAATTTGTAAATGTATTTATTCATTTATTTATTTTACATTTCTTAATTTATTTAAATTCTCAGAAGATTTTCCACAGTACAACAAATGATACCTCGAATCGTGCGGTCTGGTCGGGGGAGGTGTGCTATTACTTTTCTAAGGAATTGCCCGATTTGTTTTCGACCACAGGACCAAAAAGTGCAAATTCTTTCCCATAGAAAATGAATAGGCCAGAAATCACGTGTCATATCTCCGCCCTCGAACATTCGACATGCACAAATTGCAAATCCACTCATAGGGGGATGGAGTGGATCTCAACTGTATACCCCTCAAACCCTGGGCCCACTTGGTAATCTGGAAATTCCGTGACATTCCGGTCCCCATAGAAATTGAATGGGGATTCCGACCCACCACAATTCGGCTGGTATTCACCCCACACGCAGATCGCACCCATACGACCGCATTCATCGATAACCCTGGGAGCAATGGGTAAGAGGCAATTAAACACCCCCCATTAAAATTAATGGGAAAACACATATATAAACACCCCGGTGGGGGGAATTGCATAATGGGATATGCTCTTATCCCACACTTAATGGGGGGAAAGGGGTAGGGTCACAAAAATAAACCAAGAAGGACAGGTAAAATATCAACAAACTCAGCCCAGCATAGGGAGTGTGGCTGCCTCAAAGTCCTAGTCCTCTGGAGTACCCCTCCAAGACATTTGCAACGCTGCGGGTTGGTCCACACCGCTGACCTTCGTCCGGTTTTACAACCTGGACTGCAGTGCCACTCCTGGCCCCTCTGTCCTTCAACCTAGCTGTGCTTATAAACACTAGTTAGGGACTGGTCAGTCTGGCATGAATCGACACTCGTTCCCAAACCCCGTTTCGACGCAGCTCTAGTTTCTGAAAGGGAACATTCCTGAGTTACATATGTAACCTTATTTCCCTGGAGCGCTTTCCTCTCCCTTACAGAAGCTGGTGCTTACCTCAATCCATGTGCATTTTATACATTTTGGTCGTGACGTCTCTGCTTTGAGACAATGCCTGTTGTGAAAAGGGATATAGAAATACATTTGACTTGACTTGACCTTGAAGATGAACAACAACAGTAACAATGTCATAACAGTTATTGTTAAATTTGAAATTTGTTTCAAGTGAAATTCCTGTTAGGAGGCTCCATAAAAAAACCAAAAAAAAAAACCCATGAACTTATATAATTAGCTTCATTGGTGCAGTAACAATGAAAGGCCACTAGACTGAAAAATCAGATCAGTAATGCAGTAGACTGCAGATTACTGTCACTTATGTTTAAGGCATGAAAATGAATAATGTTTAATAGTTTATTGCCATTAGATGATTGATAATGTAAGTATTCAGAGAATAGACTCAGTTCTAATGTGCAAAAGACATAAGAAACTTCCTCAATTCTGTGTCAAGGCCGTGTTGCTAAATTTGCACTTCCTGTGTGAACTGTGTGAGTGTGAATGTGATCTATAGAGTGTTTATTATGATCAGACGTGGTGAAGCAGTGGGTCAGTGTGTGTTCAGCTCTAATACAGTCTTTGGATTAATGTGTGGGTTCTGGTCCTCAGTAAGAATGAGGGTGTGTTTTCTTCTCCTCCTCATACAGCTTCATATCACTGAAGGTGAGTCTGCTGTTTTCTCTCTCTCTCTCTCTCTCTCTCTCTCTCTCTCTCTCTCTCTCTCTCTCTCTCTCTCTCTCTCTTCTTTTAAATATAAATAAAATGGAATCTCAATACTCGAGATTGTACTAATAAATTACATAAAAATGTTTTGGTGTGTTTTTTTAAAAAGAGTTTTGCTGTTCAGAGTAAAAAAAAATCATTTCCTACTTTTTATAATAGTAATATATAATCAATTATAATAATAATCATTTAATAATAATAAGAGTAATAATAAAATTCAACATCATAATCATTGTTATATAATAAGCAGGAAGTGGACTTAAGTACAGACGTTTATTGTAAAATGCAAAATGCAGTAACACAGATTAATGTCCTCAACAAGACCAGGATGCAGAGTGACATTATCAACTGTGTTTCGAGGCCAGTGCTCGAATTGAGCTTAATGTGGGGTCCTCAGTTGTTGTGTAATTCATATTCTTTTTTACTAAAATAATTTTGGGGACCCCATAAATAAATTTTTTACTTGTCATGCGGGGTCTCTAATGACTTATGGGGTCCCAGATCCCAATTCGAGCAGTGAAGGAGGCAATGCAATGTGTTTAGCAGTCCAGGGAGGAACGCAACATTATCAGCAGTGTGATATCTTCAGCAGAATGATTGCTATTGTACCAAAAAATCCAGAATATTTATTTATATGTGATTAACAGAGCAAACAACTTACATACTTTAGTACCAGATCACTTAATGACCTACACACATCAGTAATCTGCAAGTAGTCACTTAGACCTGATTGACACCTTTGAAACTATTTAGAAAACAACATACACATCCCATTAACATCAATGGTCCAGTTGATCTCAGAGCAGTTGAACAGGATATAGGTGTGGTGACTGGACAGGACATTCCATGATAGATATCACTCCAAATGAACGTATGTGACGTATGATTTGTATTGTAAAGTGAAGTTGGTTGTAAAAACGCATTGAAGTATGGACCCAACAACACAAACCAATAAGCTTCCACCTCCATGTTTGACTGTGGGTGTGAAGTAGTCTGCTAACATCTTCAATCCTGTTCTCTATCTTCTTCTGTTAGAACCAAAGATCTAAAATTTGAACTCATCTGTCCACAGAATTTTCTCACAGCCATACACAGTCCAATTCTTGTGTGTTTTTGTCTTTCAACTATTTTGACGCATTGAAACAAAAGAAACATGTGTCTCAATTAATAAATAGTGTTTTGAACTGAGATATTATTTGGTTTTTATGTGTGTAATTGCTGCATCATGTGATAAAACATATGAAAGAGGAAGTAACCAGTAAACAAGTAATGGAAACTATTACATCAATTTTTGGGGGGGTGTGTGTGTGTGTGTGTGTGTGTGTGTGTGTGTGTGTGTGTGTGTGTGTGTGTGTGTGTGTGTGTGTGTGTGTGTGTGTGTATGTGTGTGTGTGTGTGTGTGGTTTGTGTGTGTGTGTGTGTGTGTGTGTGTGTGTGTGTGTGTGTGTGTGTGTGTGTGTATTGAAGAGCAATAGTGAGACCACATCTGAACACAGTGTGTAGTTTCTTATGAACATTCCTGAATTGTAGACACTGAGTTATAAAAATGCTGATGTGTTTTTATCTCCTTCTTTTATTTTACTTCACTGAAGGTCAGTCTGATCTTCTCCCTCTCTCTCTCTCTCTCTCTCTCTTTCTTGTTCTCTCACTTTTACTTTACTTCACCTGTGTTCTGAGCTGCACAGCATCGGGAGAAAAGCTTTACCGATGGTGATTTTTAAACGCACGACGATGCCAAAAGATAAGCTCTCGGAGAAATAGTTGTGAAAGGAAGGAGGAAGACAGTGAACAATGACTTTCTTGGTAGCTACTGTTTAGATACAAGCCGTGTAACAGACACTGTCTTTCATTAAAGTCTGTGTAAAGTTCATTAGTTTCAGTGTAGACACCTGCAGCTTATAAACAGGTGCGACTTATTTATGTTCAAAACCTTTTTAAAATTCAGTGGGTGCGGCTTATATTTGGGTGCTTTTAATAGTCTGGAAATTACGGTATGTAAGTCATCACCACTTAAATCTAATCAGTTATATTTTATTTCCAGATTCAACGTTTATTTTTATAAATCATGGAGATATTGTTTACTTTAAATGTTTTGCATTTGTGAATATTTCAGACAAACTTTATAAACAAGAGTTAATGAATAAATTCTCCCCCTCAGATACTGACTGCTCATTAACAGATCATTAACTGGTGTGTTCCTACAGGCTGCAGGCTGGAAGGAAATAGAAAGACAAAAGAGATCACTGCATACACAGGAGACTCAGTACTGCTGCCCTGCTCCTGCACTGACCTCCACACCAAACCTCAGAACTTCACATGGAAGAAATACATTAATGGGTGGGTACAGATATCTCCTGAGAGTGAACAGTACAAAGACAGATTTCAGCTGGTTAATGATCACAGTTCAGGAAATCTCTCTCTGCTCATATCACACCTGACTGTAGAGGATGGACGAGATTACAGGTGTAACACAGAGAGTGAACACAGAGACATCAGACTCACTGTTGAAGGTAAATAACTCATTTTTATTCACAATGTTACTTCAGTGATAATCTCATGACAGATTCATCTGATGTTGTAACAGTAATGCAGCATGTTGATGTTTGTTTATTCTCCAGGTTGCACACTGAATCATGAGACAGTGGATGTGACTGGATATGTGGGACATTCTGTTCTTCTGCCCTGCTCCTGCTCTCAACTACAAGCCAAACCACAAACTCTCACATGGACCATTTATAAAGGAGGGAATCACAAAGAAATCTTTCCAAAGGACCAGACAAATCACTACACACACAGAGTTCAGCTCTTTAATGATCATCCTCCAGGAAATCTCTCTCTACTCATATCACACCTGACTGTAGAGGATGGAGGATTTTACAGGTGTGACATCATCAACAGCGTAAAGGACATCAAACTCACAGTAAGAGGTAAAACAACCTTTTATATTTAATTTATGGGAAATTGACTCTAGTGTCTATTCAAAATATATTTTACATATTTTGACTACTGCTGTATAATAAAATGTTTTATGAATATCTTTATATATTTATGGAAAAGGAATAAAGTGTTAAAATCACATCTGCTCATGTTCTGCCCCTCATCTGTATTTCTGTTTATTATTATATATTATTTGTGTTTGTGTTCTGACCCACATTCACATCTGATTATGATTCCTGGAATAATCTCTAATGGATTAAATATTTCTCCCCTTGCAGAGGCTCCAAAAAGACCTTCACCATCCACCACAATAATCCAGACCACTGCTGAACCAGGTACTAAACACCACTGTAACAGAAAGTCTGTGTTTTTAGTGTTACTTACTGCTTCACCTGGGAGCAAATCTCAACCACTAAACTCAAAAACGACACTTATTTTTCTCCTCTACTTTTTGTACCAGCGGCAAAACCAGGCCTGGTGACCAAAGTCTACATTAATCCACAGTCTGAAAAAGGTAATAATTGATAAATCTTCATTTATGGTGTTTTTTGTTTGACTATTATTTCCAGAAAATGAAAGGTCTTCCAATTATCCTAAAAAAAATGATCCAGATGTTTTATAGAATTGTGAAAGTATTCAAAAAGTGTACCCATTGTATGACAATGAAACACATATTTGACCTAGCGAGCATTTCATTCCATTCATATTTTTCGAGTGTATAAACCTTAGTTTTAGTTAAACTTTTGTGAAGGTTAATGCATCACCATAGAGCAAATCTCATACACTAAACTCACAAACTACACTTTTCACATCAGCATGGATTCGTAGTAAAAGAGTCTGAGTGCTGAACTTATGCATCATAAAAAAACAAATAAAATGACAAAGAAGACCCAGGTGTCAGGGTGGCGATCACGACGAGGAAGCGGAAGTTACACAATCATAGATTATTTAACACAAAACACACACAAGTCATGGAGAGCCACACATCGATAGTTATCCGCTCGGGAATAGTAATCCTACACGAAAAGGGATGTCCGGAAAACGGAAGTAAACTCTGATGGCAAAGAGTAATCCAACATGGAAACGGAGTTAGGAGACCGAACCAGCTGGTAAGGCTGGTTGTACGGGATCCAGGCGATCAGCAGCATGACATTCAAAAACCGACAGCCTATGACTCGAGAAAGTGAGTTTATATAGTCATCTCCTTAACGAGCCACAGCTGTCAGGAATCAAAGCCGGTGCGGCAAAACAAGGCAGGGTGACTGCTACCGAGGAGGGCGTGGCAGGGGATCCCTGACAGCTACCAAGGGGGGCATGGCAGGGGAATCCCTGACACCAGGTCTGTTGAGAAGCTAGAATCCTATGTCAGACATTAATAGGACAACATTCCTCCAACAAATATCCAGCAAATGGTCTCCTCAGTTCCCAGATGTATATAAAATTGTACAGTGTAAATGTTTAAATAAAGTAATGTTATGACTGATATTGATGACGTCTCTCCAGAGTCTCTTCCCTACTTCCCCTTCGCTGTGGTGACTGTGATCTGTCTGCACATCATTGTGGCTGTGGTTTACTGTTCCACCAAAAAGAAAGGTACAAGTTTCAAGCTCTTGTAATTTTACTAGTCGGTGGAAATGGTTCCTCCACTTACACATCATTGTATCTTCATGAACTGAGCTTTTCTTGTTTATTTTACCCTTCAGGTCCTAATACAGTTCAATACAGCAGAGGTGATGGAGATGGAACATTGAGTCTACAGTAGAGAAGATCAACAGAAGACATGAACAGCATCAGCTGATTACCAGACCAGAGAGCAACTTGGTCCACAAGATGAAAGCTTTGCTGATCTGTTGTTTTTAGCATATTGTAGATATCCTTCTCTTTTTTCTTTATGTAGTTAAAAGGACAAAATGTGATGTCATCACTCTGAGGTAAAATATCTTTATATCAGTGACGTCTGCTCAGTGGGATATTATTAAGTCTAGTGTGTGATTAAAACAATGAGTCGTTCTAGTGATGTTTGGTTTAACCCCAACAGAGTTTAATAAGATGATCAAGAGGTCTGAAAGAAAATGAGCAAACTCTTAATGAAAATCAGCGTAGGGGCCTGGGGGTCTGTACACAGTGGCCAGAGCGAGAGATAGTAGGGGTATTCTATGTAAGTCTGAAAGTACAATTTAAAAACGAGCACTTCAAATGATTTAAACTTAAATCCTAATATCTGACAAACATTAAGAAGGGCACTATAAATGGTTGTTACACAACCCCATGACCACAGAGTATTATTAGATGTCTGTTTTTGGTGTTCCTGGATAAAATACTATTCATCTAAAAGACTTGTTTGATTTCTCGATTCACAACTTGCAGAACGATTGCAGCTGGAGGGAACATGAGAAATTAATTGCCTTTTATAGTTAAACGTCAATTTAACAAGCAGAGAGCAAATGATGAGTAATAAAGGTTTTAAAAACTTCTTCAGAACAGTTGGAGGATCTCTTCCTCTCAGCTTAGACAGGTGGATATTAGAGCTTTAATAAAGGTTTGGTCCTGGGATGAATTTGATCAGATATTCAGTGTGTAGTACAGAGTCAGCACTTGATGAATATAAAACTTGATTTAGAACTCAGGAAGTCTGTCACCCTCTCAGATTTTACCTGAACAGTTCTATTAAGATGTAAATGCACTAATTTTGGAATAATCCAGAAAAAGTCTCATAACATTTGAATTCTAATAGTTTAACACCGAAATGTTTAAAATTCAATTGACTCATGTTTGGTTACATGTGTGGGAATTGTGTGAACAGTCTTTTTTACCAGCAGAGGGCAGAAGAGGTCACTGGGTTTGCTGTATTTTATAAATTTTTTTTGTGGTTAAATGTAAAAAAATATTGCTATGTATATTACATTTTTTACATGAATAAGTATGTGTAAATGAATGCAAAAAAATACATTCTGATAAATCTCTTTATTTTTTCCTACATTTATTTTTTTATATTCATTATTTATACATATGTTTGTTTTTGGATTTTCTTTTATTATTTAAATATTTCCACATTTCTTCATTCATTTATTTCTGTGTTCTGTATTCTGTGTACATATCAGGTATTAATAATGTAGGCTGTCCTAAACTCACTCTAAACCATGATTTGTAAACAAATTGAGAAAAAAGTGAAAGAAAAAAGAAGAAATAGCTAAAAACAGTTAGAGATAATTGTTAAAAAACGGTTTAAAGGTTTATTGTTTGTCTGAGTTTATTCTGTGCCAAAAATTCCATCATGTTAAAGAGACCTCTTTTGGAATAGAACAGAAATAAGCATTTATAATGTAATAGTTTGGCAAAATGTTTAAAATATAAATGGTTAATTATGGGTGAGAACAGTGTTTTTACCAGCAGAGGGCACAACGCTTTGAGAACACTTCCGCATTGTACACGCTCTGAATCACGTGTGTAATCTGTCCAATACCAGCAGGGTGACGTCATGACCAGGAAGCTATAAACTACCTGATGCCAGTTAGACATAATGATTAAATAAAAAAGGCGTAATGGTTCTATCATGTGAGAGTGACCTCTGCTGGAAGAGAACAGAAATGCCCCATGGCATATATTTAATGGTAACAAAATAAATCTACTCTATATAGAGTATATGGTTCTATTTATTTCCATATTTGATATTAAATGTCTCATTTAAGTGTCTTTTATCATTTTCTTGTTTTATTACAGTGTTTGGGATTTGTGTGTTTCTCTGCAGAATTGTGTTTTTGGCCTACTTTGTATTTCACACACTTTCATATGGTCAGTAGCGTGATGCTAAATTTGCACTTCCTGTGGAGGTGTGAAGGAAGTAAAGGAGTAAACTTGCGGTGTGAGATGTTTAGAGCGTTCATTATGATCAGACACATTCTCTCTTTGGATTAATGTGTGGGTTCAAGTTTACATTAAGAATGCAGCTGTGTTTTCTTCTCCTCCTCATACAGCTTCATATAACAAAAGGTGAGTCTGTGCTCTCTCTCTCCTCTCTCTCTCTCTCTCTCTCTCTCTCTCTCTCTCTCTCTCTCTCTCTCTCTCTCTCTCTCTCTCTCTCTGTCTTTACTCAAGATTTTATTATTAGTGGTACATGAAAAGAAGAAATTTTCTCATAACTCGTCCTGCATTTTTTGCCCGAACACCACAAATGATCCCTCAAAATGTGTGGTCTGGTCGCGGGAGGTGTGCTATTATTTTTCTGAGGATTTGCCCCAACTGTTTTTGATCACATGACCAAAAAGGGCAAATTCACTTCCATATAAAATGAATGGGGCAGAAAACACGTGTCATATCTCGGTGAGTGGGTTGCAACCGTATACCCCTCAAACCCCAGACCTGCTCGGAAATATGGGAATTCCAGGACATTTCGGCCCCCAAAGAAAATAAATGTCTCTATAAAAAAATTTACATAATCTAATATAATTAGATTTATTGGTGCAGTGACCATGAAAGGCCACTAGACTGAGAAATCAGATCAGTGATGCAGTAGACTGCAAATTACTGTCACTATTTTTATTTATTTATTTTTTTTTAACCTTTATTTTTACAGGCAAGTCATTAAGAACAGGTTCTTATTTACAATGACGGCCTGACAAGAGGAATAACCACTTAGGGAAAGGGAAGTAGGGCTAAAATAAATACAAAACATAAAAAAAATACATACAAAATTAACAATTACATAAATACATTTTAAAACAAAATTATGGAGAAAAACAACTGCATATATCTGTGAATAAATATGATATCATATTTTTAAAGGTTGAAATTGGAATGAATTTATCCAGTTTGAGGGTATTTTGCAAAGCATTCCAGTCGCAACCGGCAGCAGATTGAAAAGATGCGAGACCAAACGCAAAGTTGGTTTTAGGAATGCTTAATTGAAAGTGAAGTGAGGACCGGGTGTTATATGTGACAGGCTTTAGCTGCAGCAAGTGACCTAAGTAAGGAGGTGAGTGGCCGAGAAGTGTCTTATAAATGAAGGTGAACCAGTGAATTTTACGGCGATTGTGAAGGGAGGGCCAGTTAACAGATGAATATAAAGCACAGTGGTGTGTATTGAAAGGAGCATTTGTGGCAAACCTGATAGCAGAATGGTAAAGAGCATCAAGTTTTGATAGGGTGGACTTGCAAGCAACCCTATATATAGTGTCTCCATAATCTAACATGGGTAGAATGGTCATTTGAATAAGAATAAGTTTGGCAGAAGTGGTGAAGGAAGAGCGGTTTCTGTAAAAGAAACCAAGCTTGGCTTTGACCTTAGATTGCAGCTTTGATATGTGGATGGAGAAAGAAAGTGAAGTTTCCAACCAGATGCCCAAGTAGTTATAAGCAGTGACTTGTTCTAAAATATCCCCCTTGCAGGTGGTGACGTTAAGGCCCGGAGATGATACCGTTCACATTAAGATAATTGATTAATTGTTTATTGACCAGGTTTTCCAGAATTTTTGACACACATGGTAAGATGGAAATTGGCCTGTAATTATTCAGGTCAGCCTGATCACCGCCCTTATAGAGAGGAAGCACAACCGCTTCTTTCCAAGCAGGTGGAATCTCGGCTGTATAGAGGGAGAGGTTAACGAGGGCTGTTAATGGAGCCGCAATGACAGGGGCAGCAATTTGAATAAAAAAAGCAGCAAGATCATCTGACCCAGCTGCTTTATTGGGGTCCAGAACAGTCAGTTCCTTCAAGACTTCCCCCACTAAAACAGGCCGGATGGAAAAACTGTGAGGAGGTGCTAAAGGTCGCAGGTATTAGAGGCTGCAGGGCTGTAGAAATAGGGTTTAATGTCTTTGAAACAAAGCCAGCATTTATGAAGTGGTGATTGAAAGCTTTAGCCATGGAGTTTTATTAGTGACAACTGTGTCATCCAATTTTAGGGACAATGGTATGGTCCGGGGTTTATTTTCAAGTTTTTACCGTATTCCAAAATGCTTTTGGATTCGCACCACAAAGTGTGAGCTGTTTTAAAAAGCCAGCTTTAGCCTCCTCACTGCTTGTGTGGCCTTGTTCCTGATTTGACAAATAAAATGTTGTCTTTAACAGAATGTGTCTTGCGTGCTTTGCGCCAGGCTGTATTTTTTTGCTGAAGCAGAACCACTAGATCACGATTTATCCACGGGCTGTTGCGGTTTTTTATACGCATCTTTTTGTTTGGGGCATGTTTGTTGATTACAGCAGTTAAAAGATCTTTAAACAACAACCATGCATCATTCACTGTAGGAATCAGACTAACTCTATACCAATTTACATGATTCAAATCATGTAAGAAGGCTTGAGCATCAAAATCTTTCAGAATACATTTAGTAGTTGTTTGACAGATAGTTGTTTTCTAACACAGGCAATGAAACAGTGGTCGCTGAGATCATTGCAAAAACACCGATAGGTACATGTGTGGGCGTTTGTAAATACAACATCTACCAAAGTGGCGTTGTCAAAACCTTTTGGGTTATATCTAGTAGGTAGGTTTATGATTTGATGAAGGTTTAAGCAATCAAATTGTTGTACAACTTTCTCAGGGGGTTTAAGCATGTCCCAGTTTAGATCACCAAGTATGATCAACTCGGACCTAGTGAAAGGCGCAAGAGCATTGCTCAAGGCCTCTATGGTACATGCTGGTGCAGATGGAGGGCGATAGCAGCCAGCCACAGATAAAGAAAAGCTGTTTGATAATTTCATGTTAAGAACAAGAAGATCATACTGTTTGGGTATAGACTTTGCCAGGGCTATACTACATTGAAGATATTCTTTAGTGAAAATTGCCACCCCCCCACCCTTAGATGACCTATCCTGCCGAAACAGGTTGTAACCAGATAGATACAGGTCAGGATAGAGAATAGAGTTACGCAACCATGTCTCAGTAATTACTAAAACGTCAGGGTTAGAACTCTCAACCCATACTTTAAGCTGGTCCAGTTTAGGTAATATGCTTCTTGCATTTACATGCAAAAACCCAAGGTTATGGTGATCACAAAAATCATCAAAGCATATGTTATTTGAGGCCACATAATCTGTAGGGAAAACAACACCAGAAAGAACATCAGAAGAAGGGCCAGGGTGGACATGAACATTACCAGAGATCATAAGCAATAATATAATTAAGGCCCGACAGAGCACAGCTGAGGTACTACAGTAATGTTGTTTTAACAATACAGTTGTATGCAGTTTGTTGGGTAATGCAATAATATTAATGAGCTTTCTCATAATAAAACATGACAGCAGAGCCGGAGTGATGGAAAATCTGTCAGGCATTAACCCAAAAGTCCGTAATATCATTAAAGAGGCAGAGTCTCGATCATTTGAATAGACTTTGTCTGTTTTACTGCCTAAATAAGCAAGGCCATTTTGTTTGATTGCACATGAAGTAACGCAAGAAACTGAGAGACATGAAAAA